>NW_006922363.1:808392-811664 GCF_000298275.1 Orycteropus afer afer
AGTTGATAAATGAGGAATATTTATAAAGAGAGAGAGAGACAAATTTATCTTAGGAAAATGGCTCACAAACGTATAGAAGCCGGCAAGTCCAAGTCTCTGGAGGAAACAGGCTGGTGGCAGCCTTAGCTTCTGTAAGCGCAGGGGGCCGAGAAATTCAAGGCTGGCAGGCAGTACACTGGTTGTTGACTCCAACGGAAGACGAATCCAAGATCTCCAGGCTGAGCGGTGGACTGCTCACTCACAGAAGTTTGTAGTCCGCACACCAGGGTTCCAATCCCTCAAATAATGTGTCTCTTCCCAGGATGTCCCTGTATATCTTGGAAGCAGGCCATACCCCTAGGGAAACTCCCCTTGGGCAGACTGGCCACTCAGAACACAGTCATCCGATCCCATCATGGGAACAACCACACAGAACTGGGGTCCAGCCAAGTTGACACACAGCTCCAACTATTACAACCACCAAAAAAGAAGCTGATTCTTCAAAAAGATTAACAAAATTGACAAAAGACTGGCAAATTTAACAAAGGATATGAAAGAGAAGATGGAAGTAACACCAATAATAAATGAAAAGGGCAACAACACAATGGAACCAACTACAATAAAAAACATAATGATAAAATATTATAAAAGAACTGTACTCCAACAGATTCGAAAACGTAGAAATCATAGACAAATTTCTACAAACACAAGACTTACCTAAACCAACCCAGTCCGAAACAGAATACTTGAACAGACCCATTAGAAAAGAAGAAATTGACAAGGTCATTAAAAAAAACTCCACAAACAAAAAACACCTTGGCCCAGATACCTGCAGTGGAGAATTATAGCTGACACTGATATTACTCAAACTATTCACGAACATAGAAAATGATGAAATACTCCCAAATTCATTCTACGAAGAAAGTACAACACTGATAAAAAAAACCGAGGAAAGAAACCACTACAAAAGAAAACTACAGACCAACAGAGATGCAAAAATACTCAAAAAAAATCCTAGCCAACGGAACCCAGTAACATTCACAGGGATGGAGCAACATCAAAAAATAATCAATATATTTTACTACATAAACAAAAGAAAAGAACCATATGAGCATATCAATTGATGCAGGAAAGGCATTTGATAAATCCAACACCCATTCCTATTCAAAATGCTCAGCAAAATAGCAATATAAGGGAAAATCCTCAACATAATTAAGGGCATAGACACAAAAGCAGCAGCCAGCATTATTGTTAATATAGAAAGACTCAAATCACTCCCCTTGCGAACAGGAACCAGACAAGGAAGCCCCTTATCACCATTTCCATTTAACATTCTACTGGAAGTCCTGTCATTGTTGTTGTTGTTGTTATGTGCCGTTGAGTCAGACCTGACTCATAGTGACCCCTCCATGGGTTTCCAACACAGTATCACGATGGAATTAGATTGCCCTACCTTCCTACCGAGGAGTGGCTGGCAGGTTTGAACAACCAGCCTTCTGGTAAGTAGTCAAGTGCCTTAGGCACTACGCTCCTACCCAGGGAAATAAGGCAAGAAAGAGAAATAAAAGGCATCAAAATTGGCAAAGAAGAAGTAAATCTATTTCTACTCACAGATGACATGATCCTACACATAGAAAACCCAAGCGATTCAGCAAAAAAATTACTGGAACTAAGGGCAAGGATCAGCAAACTGGCAGGATACAAGACAATGTACAAAAATCAGTTGGATTCCTCTACACCAAGAAATAGAACTCTGAAAAGGAAATAAGGAAAGCAATATCATTTACATTAGTTATCAAAAAGATAAAACACATAGGAATAAATCTTACTGGGGACAAAAAAAAAAAGACCTATACAAAGACAACTATAAAACAATACCACAAAAAAATACAAGGGATCTAAATAAATGGAAGAAGATAAGATGTTCATAAATAGGAAGATGGACTATTGTGAAAATGTCAGTATCACCCAAAGCAATCACACATTCAGTGCAATCCTGATCCAGATACCATCAATAACCTTACAGACACGGAGAGACCAATTACTAATTTCATATGGAAAGGAAAGAGACCTCAGATAACGAAAGCACTGCTGAAAGACAAACACAAAATAGGAAGTCTCACACTATTGGACATCAAAACCTACTCTATAGTCACAGTAATCATTATAGCATGTTATTGGTACAATAATAGACCAATAGAACAGAATCAAAAACCCAGAAATAGATCCATCCATCTATGTACAGCTGATTGTTGACAAAAGGCTAAAACCCACTAAATATGAGAGAAATAGACTCTTTAACAAATGGTGCTGACAAAATTGGGTTTTATTTGCACAAAAATATGAAGGTCATCAAAAATAAAATAGGGGAAAATCTAGGGGCCCTAATTTAAAGACTATCAAGCACAATCCAAAATGCACAAGCAGTGGAAGAAAAACTAGATGACTGTGACATTTTGAAAATTAAATCCTTATGTGCATCAAAACACTTTCACAAGATGGTAAACAGAGAAGTCACAGATTGGAAAAAAATATTTGGCTATGATATATCTGACAAGGGACTAAACTCCAAAATATACAGAACACTTCAACACCTCAACACCAAAAAGACAGTACAATTCAAAACTGGGTAAAAGACATGAACACATACTATATACTAAATAAGATATAAAAGTGGCCAACAAACACATGAGGAAATACGGTCACTACCCTTTACAGAGATGCAAATCAAAGCAACAATAAAATATCATATCACCCCAGCAATAACAGCAGAGTTAAACAAGACACAAAATAACAAAAACTGGTGAGGGTGTAGAGAGATTTAAACTCTTACACACTAGTGGGAGGACTAAAAAATGGTACATCCAGTATGGAAAACAGTTAAGCATTTCTGTCAAAAACTGAAAATAGAACTAATATTTGATCCAGCAATTTCATGTACCATAGGAGCTCTGGTGGTGTAGTACATAAGATATTTGACTGCTAACCAGAAGGCTGGGGTTCAAATCCACCAGCCAGTCCTTCGAAGGAAGATTGGACAATCAGTTTCCATAGTGATATTGCCTTGGAAATTCAACGAGGGGTCGCAATGAATAGATCCAACTCAATGGCAGTTACTCTGTTTATAGCAGCACAATTCACTATAGCAAAGAGATAGAAACAGCTAGTTCCGGCAAGATGATGGACTAGGCAGAAAGACTGCACAGACCCTCTTCAACAAAGAAAAGGGAAACCAATTAACACAGACACAGAAGAAGATAATCTTGGACCCCTGAGCCTTGAAGGGAAGGATA
>NW_006922363.1:814265-814737 GCF_000298275.1 Orycteropus afer afer
AACTTGGCCTTATAGACATCTATAGAGCACTTCACCCAACAGCAGCACAATATACATTCTTCTCCAGTGCACATGGAACTTTTTCTATGACAGACTATATGTTAGGCCATAAAGCAAACCTTAATAAATTTAAAAACATCGAAATACTGAAAAGTACCTTCTCAGATCATATTGCTAACAAATTAGAAATTAACCATAGAAAGATCAACAGGAAAAGAGTAAACAAAAGGAAACTGAACACCTTCCATGAGAAAGACTGGGTAAGAGAAGAAATAAAAATTGAAATTCGAAAATTCCTTGAATCAGACAAAAGTGAAAACACAACATACCAAAATCTTTGGGACACAGGAAAAGCAGTGATCAGAAGTCAATTTATAGCAATAAATGCACACATCAAAAAAGAAGAAAGAGCCAAAATCAACACTTTAAACGAACATCTCCAACAATTAGAGAAAGAATAGCAAGAAAAGCC
>NW_006922363.1:816928-818504 GCF_000298275.1 Orycteropus afer afer
GAAGAGGTAACTATGAGGAGGAAGTGGGAGGGGAGCTGTTGCATTGTGGTAAACTGTGGTCAATGACATGTGACAAAGTATATGTGAACTGCTGTACGGAAAGTGAATTTTCTCTGTAAATCTTCATTCAAATCACAACGATCAATCAATCAATCAATCAAGACATGGAAACAAGAAAATGTCTATCAACAGATGAATGGAAAATCAAACTAGGGTACATTCACACAATAGAATCCAATGCAACATTAAAGAATTATGAAGAACACACGAATCATCTCACAGCATGGATGAACTTGGAGGACATTATGCTGAGTGAAATAAGTCCATCACAGAAGGACAAGTATTGTACAAGTCCCTTATTAAAAAGTCAATGGTGGTTTGCTCAGGGAAGGAAATTCACTTTGTTGCTTACTGGGGACCAAAAAGAAGGGGCAGAAAATTTTACAATAATTGGGGGTCATGTGTTGATTTGGGTGAGAGAAGCGGTGGTATGAAGAGTCTGGGACCAGCATAGTGACAATGGGCAAAGGAGGACACAGAAACATCCACAAAATATATACACAACAGAGATGAATACTATTAAATGCACAATACTGTACTACCAGCAGCACCAAATACCAGGCTAATGGTAAACTCATAGACAGGTTAGAGGATCAGATGGGGTTAGCAGAACAGGAATATACCCACGATCAAGGATAGATCTGACTGAAGATAATCTTACATATACACTTGTGCTATAAAATTGTCCACATATGTTACAGAAGCAAAAGAGCAAAGGGTTAGAGTAGCTTCTCAGTGTCAACCAAAGACCTTGAGAGAGAAAACACCAGGCCTGCAGACTAGAGACCAAATTCTCAGGAGGCATCATGCTCAATGGGCACAACATGTTGTTAGGTACCGTCAAGTCATCTCCAACTCATAGCAACCCTATGCTCAGCAGAACAAAACACCTCCCAGTCCTGAGCCAGCTCCATGATTGTTGCTATACTTGAGTCCATCACCACTTACATGTGTCAATCCATCTCATTGAGGGACTTCCCCTCTTTCATTGACCCTCCACCTTACCATGCGTGGCATCCTTCTCCAGGGAATGGCCTCTTCTGACAACATGACCAGAGTACGTGAGAGGAAGGCTGGCCATTCTCGCCCCCAAGGAATATTCTGGCTTTACTTCCTCCAGGACAGACCTGTTAGTTCTTTTAGAAGTCCACAGTATTTTCAGCATTCTTCACCAACACCACAGCTCAAAACATCAATTCTTCAGTCTTCCTTATTCATTGTCCAGCTCTCACATGCATATGAGGCAATTGAAAATACCATGGCTTGTGTCAGGTGCAACTTAGTCCTCAAAGAAACATTTTTGCTCTTCAGAACTTGAAAGAGGACTTTGCAGCCAATTTGACCAATGCTATACATCATCTGATGTCCTGACTGCTGTTTCCACTGGTGTTGATTGTAAAACCAAGCACTGTGAAGTCCTTGACAATTTCAATCTTTTCTCCACTTATTGAAATGCTGCTTATAGGACCAGGTGTGAAGATTTTTGTTTTCTTTATATTGAGATGTAATCCATAGT
>NW_006922363.1:819319-820766 GCF_000298275.1 Orycteropus afer afer
ATGGCATAAATACATGTTCCGTTAATTCCTGGAGGCTTGTTCTTCGCCAATTCGTTCAATGCAGCCTTGACTTCTTCCTTCAATACCATTGATTCATGAACATATGCCACCTCCTAAAATGGATGAATATCAACCAGTTCTCTTTGGTATATTCTGTATATTCCTTCCATCTTCTTTTAATGCTTCCTGCATCATTCAATATTTTGCCCATAGAACCTTTCAGTATTGCAACTCGAGGCTTAAATTTTTCCCACAGTTTCTTAAGCTTGAGAAATGCTGAGTGTGTTCTTTCCTTTTGGTTTTCTAACTCCAGGTCATTGCATATTTCATTATAGCAATTTATTTTGTCTGCTCAAGCTGCTCTTTGAAATCTTCTGTTCAGCTATTTTATCTTGTCATTTCTTCCATTGGCTCTGGCTACTCTTCACTCAAGGGAAAGTTTCAGAGTTTCTTCTGACATCCATATTGGTCTTTTTCTTTCTCATATTTTTAATGACCTTTTGCTGTCTTCATGGGATGATGCTCTTGAAGCCATCCCACAGTTGTGGTTTTTGGTCATTTGTTTTCAGTGCATCACATCTATTCTTTAGATGGTCTCTAAATTCAGGAGGGTTAGATTCAAGGTCATATTTTGGCTCTTATGGACATATTTTAATTGTCTTCAACTTCAAGTTGAACTTGCATAGGAGCACTTGATGGTCTGTTCTAGAATCAGCTCCTCAACTGGTTTTAGCTAATGATATTGAACTTTTCCATCATCTCTTGCCACAGATAAAGTCAATCTGATTGCTTTATACTCCATCTGGCGAAGTCCACATGTATAGCCACCATTTGTGATGCTGAAAAAAGGTATTTGCAATGAATAAGTCATTGGTCTTGCAAAATTCTATCATGTGATCTTTAGTATTATTTCTGTCACCAAGGCCAAATTTTCCAACTACCAGTGATTCTTCAACTTTTGAAGGTTTGGTGATTTCCAACTCTTGCATTCCAATAACCAGTGATAAGCAACACATCTTGATTGCATGTTCGGTCAATTTCAGACTGCAGAAGTTGATAAAAAATCTTAAATCTCCTCATCTTTGGCGTTGGTGGTTGGTATGTAACTTTGAATTCGGGTTTTGCTTGTAGGGATATAGATATTATCCTATCACTGACAGCACTGTACTTCAGGACAGATCTTGAAACATTCCTTTGGGATGATGAATGCCATGCCATACCTCTTCAATTTGTCATTCCTGGCATAGTAGATCACATGGTTGTCTGATTCAAAATGGCCAAAAGCTGCCCATTTCATTTCACTAATGCCTAAGATATCAATCTTTACGTGTTCAATTTCATTTTTTACAACTTCCAATTTTCCTAGATTCATATTTCATACATTCCATGTTCCCATTATTAATGGATGTTTGCAGCTGTTTCTCCTCAATTTGAGTCATGCCATGTC
>NW_006922363.1:821501-822177 GCF_000298275.1 Orycteropus afer afer
AACTTGTTTTATATATATTATATTAGATCAGGCATCTAATATACAACTATTGGCCAGTCTCCTCTTACCTTGAAGAAAGGAAAGATAAGAAAATCAAATTCATCTGGAAACAATTAGTCCAAAGATAAGTTGGACAAAAAGCCTGCAAGCTTCACCACCTCAAGACCAGAAGAAGAAATATATGGTGCCTGGGAGCCATTATGAATTGCTCGGAAAGGGATCAAAACTGGAGATTCTGGACAAAGTGGGAAGAAAAATGTGGAACGAAATTCAAAAGCACAAAAATGACCAGAATTACTGTCCAGATAGAGACTGGTGGAACCCCAGAGTCTATGGCCCTGGGTTACCCTACAGGCTTAGAAATGGACTCATTTCCATGGACTGGCTTCAGCCAAAAGTAGAAAGACCTACGTGCAGAACACCTACCCCAGGGTGATGCAATTACCTAATCTAGGGAGATGCACCCCTTAGATCAAACAGCCATGAGACACCAGAGGGGCAGCATTCACATAGAAGTAAAGGTGGACTGACAGCAATGCATAGTTAAGAATGGAAAGGGAAGGGGTTGTCACAAGGAGGAGAGAGAAGGAAAGTTTTTTTGGTTGGGGAGTGTAATCAGGGCTGTGAAATCTAATGTGAATGTACTGTTGAATGTAAAACTAATAAACTTTGTAAA
>NW_006922363.1:823072-827817 GCF_000298275.1 Orycteropus afer afer
GGAAGTAGGATTGCCCAACCTTCCTTCCAAAGAGTGGCTGGTGGGATTGAACTGCCAGCTTTCTGGTTAGAAGTCAAGTGCTTTAGCCACTATGCTACGAGAGCTCCCAGAAAGCAGTCTACAAGGGCCGAAATCCATTAAATGGGGAAGAAATAGTCTCTTTTCCACATGTTGCAAGCAAAACTGGATATCCATCTGCAGAAAAATGAAACAAGACCCATACCTCACACATATATAAAAACTAACTCCAGAGGGATCAAAGACTTAAATGTGAACCCTAAATTTAGAAAGGTCATCAAAGGAAAAAGGGGAAAATATAGGGGTTCTAATTTGTGGCATAAGTAGACTATCAAGCATAAACAAAATTACACAAAGATTAGAAGATAAACTAGATGATTGGGACATTCTAAAAACTAAATTCTTTGGTGATTCAAAATACTTCTCCATATGAATAAAAAGAGAACCTACAGATTAGGAAAAAATATTCAGCAATGACATGTCTGACAAAAGATTTATCTCTATAATTTATAGAAAACTCCAATACCTCAACATCAAAAGAAAAACAACCGAATTAAAAAATAGGCAGAAGACATGAACAGACACTTCACCAAAGAAGATATTCAGGCAGCCAGTAAACACATGAAGAAATGTTCACAATCATTAGCCATTACAGAAATACAAATCAAAATAACCATGAGATACCATCTCACTCTAAATAGCAAAGTTAAGCAAGACAGAAAATATCAAATACTACTGAGGATGAGGAGAGATTGGGACTCTCACATACTGCAATCCCGACTCATAGTACCTTAGGCACCATGCCACCACCACCACCAGAGCTCTCTCTTGTGCTCTCTCTCTCTCTCTCTCTACACACACACACACACACACACACACACTGCAAAACCAAACTCATTACCATCGAGTCAATTCTGTCTCATAATGACCCCTCCAAAACCAAAGTCACTATCATCGAGTCAATTCCGACTCAAAGCGACCCCTCTTTCGGTTTCTGAAGTGCTATCTCTACAAAAGTAGATTGTCCACTCTTCCTTCCATGCAATGGCTGGCGTGTTTGAACCGTCAACCTTCTGGTTAGTAGTGAAATGTCTTAGGCACTATGCCACCATATATATATACTTATAAATGCACCCCCATGTTCATCACAGCACTATTCACAAGAGCAAAGAGATAGAAACACCTTAAATGCCCATCAACAGAGGAATAGATAGCCAAACTACGGTACATGCACACAAAGTAATATCATGCAACCCTAAAGTATAATGTAGAACCCACATAACACATCATAATGTTAATGAGCTTGGAGGACATTATGCCAAGTGAAATTAGTCAATCACAGAACGACAAATATTATATTAGTCAAATATTATGAAAATTCAAGGAAAGGTTTACATATGGAAAGGAACTCTCTTTGTTGATTACCAGGGATGGGGGGGTTGTGGGGGGAATTGGTAGATAGGTAAGAGACAAGTATAGATTAGGGTGAAGGGAAAGTCCATATACCAAAAGCGAGTGACCACCACAATAAAATTAAGGAAAGGAAGACACAAAGAGGTACACAACAGGTACAGAAAATAAAAATAAACACTTTTACATACACAATTATACTTTATCAAACAAACATTAATCTACAGGTAGATACATAAACAGGCTGAATGTTCAGATACGTTTAGGTAAAAGAGAATATACCCAGGACCTGAAGAATACTGAAAATACCATTGCCTGCCAGAAGAACAAATAAATCTGTCCTGGAGGAAGTGCAGTCAAAATACTCCTTGGAAGCGAGAATGGCTCTGATCAGGTTGTCAGAAGGCACTATTCTTTGATGCCCTGGAGAAGGATATCATGCTTGGTAAATTGGAGGGTCAGCTAAAAATGAGAAGACCCTCAACAAGATGATTGACAAAGTTGCTGCAACAACGGGCTCAAGTATAGCAAGGGTTGTGAGGATGGCCCACGACCAGTGTTTCATTATATTATGCATAGAGGGTTTCTATACATTGAAGTAGACTCAATGGCACCTAACAACAGCAACATATATATGTTTAGCAGATGATATTTCTACATGTGTACTTGTATGTGCTATTAGAATGCCCATATATATAATAGAGCTAACAGGGCAGAAAGTTATGACAATTTCTTAGCCATAGCGAACCACTATGAAGGAACAAGTTGTTGATCCTGTAGGCTCTGAGGCACTGTCACAGGGAACAACAAGCTCAATTGGCATAATATATTACATGAAAACATTGTTCTACATCCTACTTTGATGAGTTGGTGAGTAGCCATTGGGGTCTTAAAAGCTTTCAAGCAGCTATTGAAGATGCAACAATTAGTCTCTCCTCATTTGCAGTAAGTATGAAGAACACCAAAGACATGTGGAAAGAATCAGTCCAACAGACAAGTGGACCATTCAAACCTCAGTCATCATGACCCTGAGACCACAAGAACTAGATGTGGTCTGGCTAACAGCATCAACCACTCAGAAAGGTATCAAAATAGGAGGTCCTGAATAGAGTGGGCAGAAAATGTGGAATAAAACAGAAAATCATAGAAAAGACAAGACTTAGTGGTCTGATAGAGACTGGACAAACCCCAAGACTATGGCCTCCACCCACCTTTTGGGCCTAGAACTGAATATACTCCTGTGCCTTCCAGTAAAACAATAGACAGGAGCATAAGGTGAATATTTACACCAAGTATTATACACTTCTTAGGGCAATCAACCATGGGAGATAAGAAGGGCAGTATTTGCATAGGGACACAAATCAGAGAACAGGAATGTATTGGAAAGAAGGACAAAGGGAAGAATTAACAACAAGGAGGAAATGCGAAGAGAGTTGTTACATTAGGGAGATTGCAATAAATGTCACGAAACAAAATGTGTATTAACTGTTGTACAGAAAAGGAATTTACTTTGTAAACTCTTCTGGTTACCTGTTGCCACTCTGACAGGAATATACCAGAAATGGAAGGGCTTGAGCAAACAGTTTATTCTCTTACAATTCTAGAGACTTCAAGTCCGAGCTCAAAGTGGTAGGCTCTAGGTGCAAAGTGAAAGCCCCTCAGCCTTGGACTTCAGCTCGACCTCCTGCTCCCAGCCAACCAAACCTGAAGACTTCGGACAGCTGCTGGCTGCTGAGACTGACAAAACCAAGGTTGACAAATGAAAAGGCACAGTCCCAAAGTTACCAAACAACGCAGCATGCCATTGATTCAAGTCCATTGAAAGTTTCAGGATTGGCAGAGCATGGCAGGCTGATGAATGACTCGACTACATGCAGGGTTCAAGTGTGCTATAAGTTAGAGATCATTCCCAAAGCTGCCTTTTCCATGCAGGAAGCAGACCACATCCCCAAAGCAGCGATTCAGCTGCTTTTGGTAGATCCCACCATGGAGGTGACACAGGGTCTCATCATAGGGAATAACTACCACCAGCTGCCCAGCCACTTAATCGGGCCCAGCCAAGTTGATACACAACCTTAACCACCACATAAACTTTCACCAAAAACAATTTAAAAAATGAATTGTATACTCTTTCTTAAAACATTATATTATGACATGATCAAATAATGTAGAAAGTAATTGTTCCCTACCGCAAAAATTAAATGATTTGTATGGTTTCTTTCCAATAGTTTTTGTTGTGCACTTTCTTCATTGCAATGCCCATCATTGTTTCAACATACACTTAATGGAAATATACTTCAAAGCATGCTGTCAATCTTTTTGTTACCTTCCAACGACACAATCAAGTGAAAAGTTGACACAAAAGCAAAATATACAGCCGAATCTTTCAATATTATAGATGTAACATAGCAGATGTTGATGAAGTCTCAAAAAATGGATGTTCAAATCCAATTTTTCATAGAAAATATAGTATCTCAAAGAACAGAGTTCTGACTCACAGATATACATTTGAAATCCAGGATTTTCTTTTATATAAAATCATTATTTATTTTAAAGAACAAAATGACAGATGTCTTTGAGAAAGCTTAAGAATGGCTAGATGAGCCATTGTTGAGGAGCATTTGAAAACTCAAAATGGAATAGAAAGATGCTGAACATCTTAGTCCTACCTATTATGGTCTGTGACCCTATGAAAAACACTTAAGCCTCTGAGTCTTAATTTCTTCATCTTTAATGTACAGATAATGGCTCCACCCTGATATTTAATATCTTCTACATCTAGCCAAACATTCCACCAAATGTCATGCAGAGATAAGCCCTAGTTAAATACCGTGGGGGTTAACATGGGCAGCCAGACCCTGTCTCTGCACAAACAACTACTGAGTCTAAGAAGTTGCTTTTAAATTTGGAGAATCAGATTGGAGAATTTGAGTGGGTACAGTGTTATTGTTACGTGCCATAGAGTCATCTCTGACTCATAGCAGCCCTATGCACAGCAGAACAAAACACTGCCCAGTCCAACACTAGCTCCACAACCCTTGCTATACTTGAGCCTATCGTCTCAGCAACTGTGTCGATCCAACTCATTGAGGGCCTTCCCTCTTTCTTTGAACCTCCACCTTACTAAGCATGACAGTGTGTGTGTGTGTGTACAAACATATCTACATATATATGTATACACAGAGAGTGAGAGATATAGAGACACTTTGTTGTTGTTATTGTTTGCCGTGGAGTCAAACCCGACTCATAGCGACCCCTCCTTGGGTTTCCAAGGCAGTATCACTATGGAAGTAGGATTGCCCAACCTTCCTTCCGAG
>NW_006922363.1:827917-828397 GCF_000298275.1 Orycteropus afer afer
CACTATGCTACCAGAGCTCCCAGAGACACTAGTACCTATATATTATTCCTGCTAAGTATTATTGAAGATCCTCAGCATTCCTTCATTTGTAGATTCTGAAGTATATTACATTTGAAATAACACTGACTAAAGAGCTATCACAGATTCCTGTGGTGGTAAGAATTAAGAATTAACCTAAAAGTCACCCTGCTAGCCAGGGACTGCACAGAGGACTGTGCACAGTGGCTGGGGAACAAACAGAGAAGGTGAAGAGAAAGGTGAGCTGAGCTGTGAACTTTTGCCGGTCTCTCACTGCCATTTTGTAGGTTTAAAAAGCGGCTTGACTATTTTGGTTATTCAAAGAGACAGCGTTCTCCCAGATTTCTTGGGCTTAAGAACATGTTCTGCTTTCCAGCAACCCCAAGGACACTCGGGTCCAGCAAGATCGAAAAGGCCAATGATAAAATACCACCAAGAAAAGCCTGAACCACCCTTGGCTGC
>NW_006922363.1:829731-835020 GCF_000298275.1 Orycteropus afer afer
TTCACATCACAATAAAAAAGGGGAAAAGCACAAATATTCAGCATATACTAAATCAACAGCAACAAAGGAAATGATAACACTCTTCATAAACATAATGAGCTCAGAACAGAAAATAATATGGAACAAAGAAACCAGGGACACCATGAAAAAACATATAACAAAATGACAGCAACAAATTCAAACTTAGCAATAATTACCCTACATGTATATGTGAACCGCTGTATGGAAAGTGAATTTGCTCTGTAAATCTTCACCCAAATCACAATAAATGAAAAATAAATTAATTAATTTTTTTAAAAAAGAAAATGGATTCATGTTACAAAGCAATAGAGCAAATCATATGAATTTGTGGCTGGGATAAAATGCAGAAGTACATAAAACATTACATCTATCCAATAAGGAAGATTAATGTCTTATGTGGAATGTAGACCAATGAAAACTAAACCAAGTCCTGATACTTGACCTGATATATTTCACATGATTTCTCCTTCTATTCAATTCCTATCTGGATGGAGGACATCATGAAGAAATGCTGTGATGGTTTCAAGAATAAACATATTCTTATATCAATAAGATAGAAAAGATGGCTTCTCTTAGCTTTGCCTTGAAGCTTACATACAGAATCATTACTCTTCTTTCCTGATAATTTCAACAGTCACATTTTAGCTGAGATAAGTTGGATAAACAACGATATATTGAAACATAGCAAGTGCTGCTGCTCATTTTAAATTGTGTTTGCATCACATGAAGACAACCTTTGATTCTAAGTTTGCTTACCAGATACAAATTTTTGTTGTTGTTGTCGTTGTGTGCTGTCAAGTCAGCCCTGACTCATAGCGACCCCCCCTTGGGTTTCCGAGGCAGTATCACTACGGAAGTAGATTGCCCAGATTTATCTAATTTTACCTTGAAATATAGAGCTTTTAAGAATAAGGCCACACACAATGGATGAAATTTGAAAACACTATGCTAAGTGAAAAAAGCAAGACACAAAAGACCATGTATCATATGAGTCCAATTGCATGAAATGTCAAAAACTATAATGGCAAATCTGTTGCTGTTCAGACAGTTTGTCTCATGATAACCCAATGTGTTACAGGCTAGAACTGCTCCATGGAGTTTTCTTGGCTATCATCTGTATGGGTGCAGATATACAGGACATTATGCCATAGCACTTCTGGGTGCATTCATACCTCCAAAATTTAGGTTAGAGGTCAAGTAACAACGGTTTGTGCTACCAAGGAAGCTTATGAAATACCGACAATAAGCAACACCATAGAGACATAAAGTAGATTAATGTTGTCGGAGTCTGAAGGGCTTAGGGACAAAAGAAAAGTGACTGCTAATGGGAACCTGTTTATTTTGGGGATGATGAAAATTTCTAAATATTGATTGAGTTGAATAGATTCAATGGCAACAAAGAACAACAACAATATGTAAATAAGAAGTTCCTTCTTTGAAAGGATCAAGAAAATTGACAAATTACTGGACAAATTGACAAAGAAAATAAATGAGAAGATGCAAATAAACAAATGAATAAATGGAATGGGTACAGATTACAACAGAACCAGCTGAGATAAAGATTATTGTTATAGGATATTATAAAAAACTGTACTCTAACAAATATGTAAACTTAGAATATTAGGAAATTTTCTAGTAACTCACTATCTAACTAAACTAACACAAACAGAGGTAGAAAAGGTGAATAGGCCCATACCAATAAGAAAAACTGAACATATAATAAGAAAACTAAAAAAAAAAAAAAGCCCCACCACAGATGGTTTCACTAGAGAGTTCTACCAAACATTCAGGAAAAGAATGACAGCAGTTCTATGCAAACTACACCACAATGTAGAAAAGGAATAAATACACCACTGGTGGCAAAGGGTATAAGGCATTTGACTTGTAAACAGAATGCTGGCGGTTCAAATACATCAGTCACTCCTCAGAAGGAAACTTGGGCAATCTACTTCCTTACTGATACCACCTCAGAAAACAGAGGAGGAATCACTATGAGTTGGATCCAACTCAACAGCAGTGAGTTAGAGTAATTCATTCTATGAAACCAGAACAACCTTGACACCAAAAGCCAGGAAAATATACCAAAAAAAAAAAAAGAAAATCAGAGACCAATAAGCCTCGTGATTATAGATACAAAAATTTTCCATAAAAATTTTAGCCCAGTGAAGGACTTCCAATAAGATGGAGGAATACACAGACAAGATACACAGACCCTCTTCAACAAAGAAAAGAGAAACCAAATGACAGAGATACAGAAGATAATTCTGAAGCCCTGAGCTTTGAAAGGAAGTATACAGAAGTGGATGAGGCACCAACCAGAGGAAAAACCTGAACGAAAACAGTGAGTATGGAGACAGTTGGAGATGCAGAGCTGCGGAGCTGCTCTGACAGGACAAACAGCTTGACTATTTCCAAGTGGTGTTGGGATCTGAGAATTGACCCAAAGATCAGCCCTGATCATCAAAGGCTGCAGGGATAAAAGCGCTGGTAGCCTATGACTAGGAAGGGAAACAACCAGGAGGGAGACAAGCTGAACTGTGGACTTTCAGTAATCTGGAGGGTGCAGCCATCTTGAATGTTTCCAATCAGCAACAATTCTGATATTTAAAGTGATTGAGGGTGCAGCCCTTTTGAATGTGTATGAGCCGTGGCCATTTTGGACATTTAAAGTGACTGAGGGTGCAGCCATTTTGCATCTTTACATGTGGCGGACATTTTGGATACTTAAAGTGACTGAAAGCACAGCCATTTTGCATGTCTACAAGCAGTGGCCATTTTGGATTTTAAAGTGAAAGCATTCTCATCGGGATTCCAAGGACTAAGAATAGGCTCTGTTTGCCAAGGATAGATAGCAGGGACATACAGGATACAGACAATGGGAAAGCAGGCAGGTGGGGAGTGTGTAAGTGCTGCCGAAAACCGAAAGGAGGAACACAAGTACAGTATCCTACTTACATAGATAACATAAAAAGAAAACAAAAATCGTGGGCAAGTCACTCTAACATACAATCATCAATTAAACATAAAAACAAAAACATCACAATTGCTTGGAGACAACAGAGCATCAGAGTCCACACAAAGAAGTAAGATAAAGCAGGAAAAACAAAGGACCACGATATAGACCCAATATACATCCCTAAGGGAAATGCAGCATTGGAACTCTCTGATAAGGAATTCAAAAGAATTACATTTAGGAACGTTCAATTAATTGAGAGACAGATCAAGGAAAATACAGAGAAAACCCTAGAGCAATTTTTTTAAAAAAATACAATGACAAAATAAATGAAAAATTAAAAATGATACAAAATATACACACAGAAATCCAGAAGATTAATAATAAATATTCAGAAAAAGATAAGACATTGAATGGTCAAAGGTGCGAAATTGAGTCAATGGAAGACAGAATTAGTGAGACTGAAGGAAAATACCTGAACACTTCTCTGGAAAGTGATCAGTCAGACAAAAAGATCAAAACAAAATGAAGAAAGCCTAAGGATCATGTGGGATACCATCAAAAGGAATAACCTACATATAATCGGAATTAGAGAACAGTAAGAGACACAAATAAAACCACTGAGAAAATTGTCCAAGATTTGTTGAAAGAGAATTTTCCTGGTATGATGAAAGATGAGAATATATCCATTCAAGAAGTCCAATGAACCCCAAACAGGATAGACCTCAAAAGAAAATCACCCAGACATATCATCATCAAACTTACCAAAGACAAAGAAAAAATCATGAGAGCAGCATGGGAAAGAAAAGAAAAAAAAAAATGACATGCAAGGGGCAACCAATAACTAAGCTCGGATTTCTTGGCAGAAACTACACAGGCGAGAAGACAATGGGATGGTATATATAAAACCCTGAAAGAGAAAAATTTCTAACCAAGAATTATGTACCCAGTGAAAATGTCCCTCAAATATGAAGGGGAAATTAGGATATTTCCAGATAAGCAGAAATTAAGGGAATTTGTTAAAACCAGACCAACCATACAAGAGATGCTAAAGGGAGCCCTTTGGACAGAGAAGTAACAACAGCCAACAACAACTGACCATTAACACACATGATGATGTAACCTAGAAACCAACCAGCTATGGAAGTATCCAAAGCAAAGAAGCCTACAAGATTGTAAACAGGGAACCAGAGACATCAATTGACAAATGAGGACAACCACAAACCAAAAAGAGGGGGGGAAAAAAAACTGTGTCATTACAGAACTAGATGGTAGGAAAGTCAAGACAACAACAAGATAGAACAGACTGTGCCAAACTTGGGAAGAAAACTATAAATCACAGGGTAACCTCAAATAAAAATGATAAACCTTCACATCAAAAAGAGAACCAGCATAAATATTCAGCATATACTAAAACAAAGGCATGAAGGAAGGGATAACACGATTCATAAACAAACGAGCTGACCACAGAAAATTATATGGAACAAAGAATTCAACACCAAGAAAAAGCACATAACAAAAATAACAGCAACAAATTTATATTTGCTGATAATTACATATCTAGCAATGGACTTATCTCTAAGATTTATAGTGGAAGAGTGGATGACCAAGATGTTGTACATACACATAATGGAATGCTATACAGCACTAAAGAATAATGTGGAGTCTGCAACACACCACATAATATGGACGAACTTGGAGGACATTATGCTGAATGACATAAGTCAATCACAGAAAGACAAATGTAGTATTGGTTGTTGTGGAGGGTGAAGGAAAGGTTTATACATGGAGGGAAACTTTCTTTGTTGGTTCCTTCTTGTTGAAGGGAAGGGGAGGGAACACTGCAAAAAAAAAAAAAAAAAAAAACGCATCGACCCATGTGTCTTTAATTTTGCATATTTCACTGTACATAAAAATGCATTTAAAAAAATTACTAATTTCATATGGAAAGGAAAGAGACCTTGGATAAGCAGAGCATTTCTGAAGAAGAAAAACGAAGTAGGAGGTCTCACACTCCCGGATCTTAAGAACCACTATACAGCCACAGTAGTTAAAACAGCATGGTATTACTACAATGATAGACAGATGGACCAATGGAACAGAATTGAAAGTCCAGATATAGACCCATCCATCTCTGGACAATTATCTTTGACAAAGTTCTAAAACCAATTAAATGGTGAAGAGACAGCCTCTTTAACAAATGGTGCTGACAAAACTGGATGTCCACCTGCAGAAAAATGAAACAAGACCCATACCTCACCCCAAACAAAAAAACTAACTTAAAACGAACAAAGACCTAAATGCTAAACCCAAAC
>NW_006922363.1:835120-837260 GCF_000298275.1 Orycteropus afer afer
AAAAAAAAAAAAAAACCACAACCTGCATCAAAGACTTACATGTAAAACCTAGAACTATAAAATTCATCAAAGATAAAATAGGGGCAATTCTGCGAGCCCTACTTTATGGCATAAATGGACTATCAAGCAAAACCCAGAATGTGCAAGAGGTAGAGGAGAAGCTAGATGACTGGGACTTTTTACAAATTAAATTCTTATGTGCATCAAAAAACTTTGTCAAAAGGGTAAAAAAAAGAACCTACAGATGGGGAGAAAACATTTGCCTATTACATATCTGATAAAGGATTTATCTCCAAAATCTATAGAAAACTTCAAAACCTCAACACCAAAAAGACAAATACCCATTTCACAAATGGGCAAAAGATTTGAACAGACACTTCACTAAAGAAATATATGGGCAGTCAACAAACACATGAGAAATTGCTCACGATCATAATTATTAGGGAGGTGCAAATCAAAACAACAATGAGATATCATCTCACCCCAGCAATAATAGCAAATTTCAACAGGTCAGAAAATGAAAAATGCTGGTGAGGTTGCAGAGAATTGGAACTGTTGTGCACTCCTGATGGGATTGTAAAATGGTACAACCATTGTGGCAAACAGTATGGGGTTTCCTTAAAAAACTGAAAATAGAAATACCATTTGAACCAGCAATTCCATTACTAGGTGAGAAATAGTGCACAGACAGACAGACATACACCTATGTACGTCGCAGCACAATTCAATATAGCAAAGAGATAGAAACAATCTAAATGCCCATCTACGGATGAGTGGATAACCAAATTATGGTACATGCACACAATGGAATATTACGCTACATTAAATAACAATGAGGGATATGCAAATCATCTCACAATGTGGATGAACCTGGAGGACATTACACTGAGTGAAATAAGTCAATCACAGAAAGACAAGTACTGTATGAGCCCATTACTGTAAAAAGACAAAAAAGGGTTTGCTTAGGAAAGGAAATTCACTTTGTAGGTTACCGAGATGAGGAGGGATTAATTTCAGGCTAGCTGGGGCCCACAATCTGACATGTGTAAGGGGAGGTATATAGGGAAAGGATCTGTGATTATCATGATAACATTAGGAAATGGGAGGACACTGAATTGTGCACATAAGAGATAGACGACAGATACTAATACCAATCAATATGCCCACAGTACTGCATTACCATTAACACCAAACACCAGGCTACAGATAAATACATAAACACATGAGAGGATCAGATGGGGTCAATGAACAGGACTATACTCTAAACCAAGGATAGATTCAGTTGAGGCTAATCTTGCACAGACAAAAGTGATAAAAATACCTCCAATCCTTACAGAAACAATAGAAGACAGACACAGAGCAATCCCTCACAGACACCCAGATACTATGGGAGAGAGATCCAATAGATGCACCCTCTCAGGACCATAGTACTGGGGGACACCAGACTCAATTGGCACAAAAAAATACATAAAAGCCTTGTTCCGCATACTACATTGGTGAGTAGCGACTGGGGACTTAAAAGCTTTCACGTGGCCATCTAAGATGCAGCTACTGGTCTCCCAGTGTTGGAAGCGAAGAAGAAAGCAAAAAAAGAAGAAGAAGAAGAAGGGCATTTGGAAGCAATCAGCCATAGGACACAATGAAACTCAAGACCAAAAGAACTAGATGGTGCCTGGCTACCAATGCCAAAAACGCAGGAAAGGATCAAATCTGGAGATTCTGGGTAGAGTGGCAGGAAAAATGTGGAAGAAAATCCAAAAACTCAATAATGACCAGAATTACTGGTCAGATGAAGTCTGGTGAGACCTCCAGTACTATGGCCTTGGAATACATTCTGCACCTGGAATAAAACTCACCCCCAGGTGCTGGCTCTCAGTCTAATAATTAATAAGGTGTACATGCAGGCCACTCATCAGCCCAGGATGACACACCCACATACCCTATGGTAATACATCCCTTAGAGCAATAGACCAAGGTGCTCAAGAGGACCAACATTCAAATTGAGGAAATGCAGGACAAACAGGAGTACATAAATATGAGGGGCACAGTGTGAGGGTTACAGTGTAGGGAGGAGAGGAGACTGGGTTAGGGTTGGACATGGTGAATGAGGAGTGAAACTAAATGTACATATAACGTTGAA
>NW_006922363.1:837360-839333 GCF_000298275.1 Orycteropus afer afer
GAACTCCCAAAAGGATACAATACTGGGAAATAAAATATCACCAGGGACATAAAAGACTTATACAAGGAAAACTACAAAACGCTGCAAGACACCAGAAAAGAGCTAAACACATAGAAAAACTTAACAGGCTCATAGATTGGAAGATCTAACACTGTGAAAATGTTATTATTGCCCAAAGCAGTATATAGATATAATGTAATTTAATTAGAAATTTCAACAATATATTTAACAAAATGTAAAAACTAATACCCAATGTTAAATGCAAAGGATTACGATACAGAATAGCTAAGAATTACCAAAAAAGAACAAAGTAAGGGGCCTCACACTTCCAAATATCAGAAGTAACTATAAAGCTACAATAGTCAAAACAACCATATACTGGCACAAATATTGATGCAGAGAAAAATAGAACAGAAGTGAAAACTCAGAAGTCAGTCCAGCTGATGTTTTCTTTGTGCTTTAGGTGCAAATTTACAGAACAGAATTTGTTTTACATTCAACACTTAATGTACATTTGTTTTCACTCTGCAATTACCATCCCCAACCCTACCGTACTCTCCTCCTCTACCCACCATCCTGTGCACTTCTTAGTTATGCACTCCTGTCTGTCTAGCTTTTCTTCTGTGTGAATGTTGCCCCAGTGGTGCCCCATGGCCAACTGCTTCAAGGGAAGTATCTCCATAGAGTAGGTGGGTGCATCACCTTGGGTTGAGTTTTCTGCATGTAAATCTTATTTACTATTGGGCTGAGAGCCAGCCCTTGGGAGTGAGTTTTATTCCAGGCCCAAAGTGTATCCCAGGGCCATAGTACTGGAGGTCCCACCAGACTCCAGTCGACCAATTATTCTGGTCATTATATGTTTTTGGACTTTGTTCCACGTTTCTCCTCCCACTCTATCCAGGATCTCCAGTTTTGATCCCTTCCTGATTGGTTGGCATTGGTAGCTGGGCACCATCTAGTTCTTCTGGTCTTGAGGTCCATCATATCCTAGGGCTGATTGTTTCCAAATGCCCTTAGTTTTCTTCACTCATCTTTGCTTCCAATGAAAGGAGACCATTAGCTGCATCTTAAATGTCTGCTCGAAAGCTTTTAAGAACCCAGTCATAACTCACCAAAATAGGTGGTAGAACAAGACTTTTATGTATTTTGTTGTGCCAATTGAGTCTGGTGGCCCCCAATACAATGGTCCTGAGTTGAGAAATCCAGTGGATCTCTTTCCCACATATCTGTGTGTCTATGGGGGTTGTTCTATGTGTGTCTTCTGTTCCTTTTGTAATGATTGCAGGTATTCTGTATCACTAGTATCTGTGCAAGATTAGCCTCAGCTGAATCTATCATTGTTCTAGAGAATATTCCTGTTTACTGACTCACATTTGATCTTCTCTGTTGTTGATGTGCTTATCTGTGCTTGGTGCTAAAGATAATGCAGTATTGTGGATATACTGATATTAGCCTCTGCCGTCTATATCTTATGTGCACAATTTGGTATCGTCCATTTCCCCAATGTTATCATGCTGGTTACAGACTCTTTCCATGTAATCCCTTCCCTTACCCAACTCAGGGTGTGGCCCCTAACTAGCCTGAAATTATCCCCTCCCCTTCTGTCCCATCCCCAGTAATCTACAAAGTGACATCCCCTCCCTAAGCAAACTTTTCCTTGACTTTTTACAGTAATGGGCTCATATAGAATTTGTCCTTCTGCGATTGACTTATTTCATTCAGCATAAAGTCCTCGAGATTCATCCACGTTGTGAGACGATTCATGTATTCTTCATTGTTCTTTAATGTAGCATAGTATTACATTGTGTGAATGTTACCATAGTTTGGTTATCCAGTCATCTGTTAATAGTGAACATGGATGTGCATATATCTGTTCATGTCCTACCTCTCAACCTCTTTAGGATATATTCCAAGTAATGGAATGACTGCTTCAAATGGTATTTCTATTTTCAATTTCTTAAGGAAACTCCATA
>NW_006922363.1:839433-839972 GCF_000298275.1 Orycteropus afer afer
TGTTGAACTTTGCTAATATTGCTGGGATGAGACGGTATCTCATCATTGTTTTGATTTGCATCTCTCTATAGCCACTCCTCAGAAGATTGGGTGATCTACTTTTGTAGTGATACTGCCTCAGAACCCAAGAAGGGGTCGCTATGATTCAGATCCAACTCAAAAGCAGTGAGTTTCACTTGGTTTGGAACAGCTAATGATCATAAGCAATTCCTCACGTGTTTGTTGGCTGCCAACACATCATCTTTAGTGAAGTTTTTGTTCATATCTCTTGCCCATTTTTTAATTGGATGATTTTTCTTTTTGGTGTTGAAGCTTTCTATAAATTTTGGAGATATATCCTTTGTCAGATATATCATAGGAGAGTATTTTCTCCCAGTCTATAGATTCTCTTTTTACTCTTTCGGAGAAATCATTCAATGCACATAAGAATTTAATTTTTAAAAGGTTCCAGTCATCTACCTTCTCTCCATTTCCTTTGCATTCTGGATTATGCTTGTAGCATAGTGGCTAAAGCACTTGACTGCTAACCAGAAGGCTGG
>NW_006922363.1:841132-844244 GCF_000298275.1 Orycteropus afer afer
ATGCTTTGAGTTTTCTCTACTAACAATAATGTTGGCAATTGGCTTTGAATATATGTGCTTTGTAATGTTGAGGAATTTCTCTTCTATCCAAATTTTGCTGAGAGTTCTTACAAGGTAAGGTGTTGGATTTTATCAAATGCATTTTCTGCATTGAATGATATGATCATATAGTTCTTTTCTTTTTTCTTTTTCTTTTTTTTTAATGTGGTGGATTACATTGATTGTTTTTCTGTTTTTGAACCATCCTTGCATAACAGGTAAGAATCCCATTTGGTCAGTAGTTATTATTTTTTTACCATGTTGTTGGATTCTGTTAGTTAGTACTTTTGTGTCTATATTCATGAGGGACGTTGGTCTGTAGTTTTCTTTTTTAATGATGTCTTTTCCTGGTTTTGGTATCAGTGTTATGCTTGCTTAATAAAATGAGTTTGGAAATATTCCATCTTTTTCTATGTTTTGGAATAGCTTGAGTAGTATGTGTGTCAATTCTTCCCTGAATGTTTGATAAAATTCTCCAGTGAAGGCATCAGGGCCAGGACTTTTTCTGGTGAGAAGTTTTTTTATGACCTTTTAATTTCTTCCTTTGTTATGGGTCTGTTAAAGTATTCTATCTCTGAGTGGGATGTTTAGGTAGGTCTTGTGGTTCAAAAAGTTGTCCATCTCTTCTAGGCTCTTGCCTATCTTGGAGTACAGTTCTCCGTAATATTGGTCAGTATCTTTTTTTAATATCAGTTGGTTCTGTTGTGATGTAACCCCTTTGTCATTCATTACTCTTGTTATCTGCATTTTCTCTTTCTTTTCTTTTGTTAGATTTGCCAATGGTTTGTAAATTTTGTTAATATTTTCAAAGAACCAGCTTCTTGTTTTCTTGATTTTTTGTCACTTCTTTGATTTCTATTTTGATTATTTCTGCTCTAATCTTCATTATTTCCTTACTTCTGGATATTGTACATTTCCTTTGTTGTTTTTTGTCTAGTTTTGGAGTTGCTGACTTAAGAATTTTGATTTTGTTTCTTTCCTCTTTTTTGATATGTGCATTTATTACTATAAACAGACCTCTGAGAACTGCTTTCACTGTGTCCCACAGGTTTTTATAAGATGTATCTTCATTCTCGTTTGTTTCTAAGAATTTCTTTTTATTTAACTCTTTATTTCTTCTATTACCCAGTAAATTTTCAGAAGTGTATTGTTCAACTTCCACGTTTGGCGTTTCTCCCTTGATCTTCTTATTATTAAGTTCTAATTTAATAACATAGTGGTACGAGAAGATGTTTTGTAGAATTTCAGTATTTTTTAATTTACTGAGCCTTGTTTTATGTCTTAACATAAGATCTATTCTGGAGCAGGATCTATGTGCACTGGAGATAAATGTAAATTGTGCTTGTCTTGGGTAGAATGCTCTGTAATATGTATATCAGGTCAAATTGGTTGATTGTGTGCTTCAGTTCCTCAGTGTCATTGTGGACGTTTTTTTTTTTTTTTTTCTTTTTTTTTCCTACTTGATCTGTCCCTCCTTGAAACTGGTATGTTAAAGTCACCAACTACTATTATAGAGTTGTCTATTTTCCCTTTCAATTCAATTAATATTTGCTTTATTTATTTTGAAGCACTTTCATTAGGTGCATAGATATTTATTATACTAATGTCTAATTGGTCAATTGACCCTTTCAGAATCATACCATGACCTTCTTTGACCCTCATGCTGTTTTTCACCTTAGAGTCTATTTTATCAGAAATTAATATTGTCACTCCTGCTCTCTTTTGTTTCTCATTGGATTAGTATTTTTTTTCCTCCCATTAACTTTTAATTTGTTTTCATCTTTGAGTCTAAGGTATTGATAGGTCATCTTCTCTTATCAAGTCTGTCAATCTCTTTCTCTTGGATGATGCACTTAATCCATTCAAATTGATTGCAATTGGTGATAGATATGAATTGATTGCAGTCATTCTATTGTGTTTTTTGTCATATTGTTGGAGATTTCCTTGGTTCATATACTTTTCTACGCTGAGTTCATTTTCTTATCAAGTGTTTTCTCTCTCTTTTCTTTATTGTTGGTTTTGTGCTTATTAACCTCATATGTGTTCCTTCCTCTGAGTATGCTTAGGGGGATTGTTAATTTTCTCTGTGGTTACCTTGAAGTGAATTCGTGTCTGTATATTTTAGAGCAGTCTGTTCTATAAGGACATTGTCCTGTTGTCCTCTCTACTTCAGAGTTTTGTACCTAGAACTTTTATTCCCTTTATTTGCTTTGTTGCTGTTCTCGCGTGAAGAATTAACTCCCTTCTTTGTCTGTGTACAATGTTTTATGAGCTTATTTTGAGCATTTGTTTCTGATTTGGTTTTACTGTTGATGGCATTTTTCCTGGTTTTAATTTGTTGTTTTCTGTTGTGGGTTCTCTTTTGGAAGGAATCCCTTAAGCATTTCTTATAGGATTGGTTTGGTTTACACAAAATCCCTTAATTTCTGTTTTTCTGAGAATGCCTTGATTACAACCTCATTTTTTGATGGACAATTTGGCTGGATATAGAATTCTTGATTGGAAGTTCTTTTCCTTCAGTGTTTTATAAATGCCATCCCACTGACTTCTTGAGTAATCAGATCTCAGCCTAACTGCTTCTCCATTGTAGGTGACATTTCTCATTTCCCAGGCTGCTCAAAGATTCTTTCTTTAACTTTGATTTTGGAGAATTTGATTATGATATCTCTTGGTTATGTTTTCTTGGGATCTATTCTGTAAGGAGCTCATGGAGCTTTTTGGACAAATATATTTTCTTCCTTCACGATATGGGGAAATTTTTCTGTTAGCAAATCTTCCACAATTTTCTCTGTGGTTTATTCTTTACCTCTTCTTGTTCTGATATTCCAGTGAGGTGTATGTTGTTTCTTTTTAAGTCATCTCATACAACTCGTAGATTCTTTTCATTTCCCTTAAATTTTTTCATACAAGCTAATGTCAAAGGATTTATCGTCTAGTTGGGAAATACATTTTTCAACCAGTGCTAGTCTATTCATTTGTGTTTCTACTGTGTTCTGTTATTCTGTAATTTTATTATTCATCTTTTTGATTTCTAACAATTTTTTTGTATGAGTTCTGATTGTGTATTAATTTT
>NW_006922363.1:844838-846559 GCF_000298275.1 Orycteropus afer afer
GTCAATGATGACATTATATTGTCACTAACAGATCCCTGGTTTAAAATTGGGGAACACCTCAACGGTTAGTGGGCCGCTACTTTCCACTTGGCTCAGATACCCACAAAAACCCTGTACTCTGGACCCCTCTGTGCTAACATGCTGTCCTGGAAGAGCTGGATCACAGCCATGTGCTGTGAGGTTCTCCCAGGGCCTGCTTACCTGTGCATGCTTCCTGACTTCTCCCTTTCTGCTCCCAACTCAGTGGGAGCCTAAGACAGAGGGATTCCAGCTGTATTTCTCAGAAATGTCCACTTACTCAGTTTAGTTCACAAGATTACCACCAGAATCCACTTTTGTGGGTAGTCCAAGTACCCAAAGCCACCGTTGGATTCCCAGTGATCATTCTTTATTGTTTAGAAAGTCTTCCGTTGCTAGATCTCACCGTCTCATGTGCCGCAGTACAGGTTCACTTATTTTTATTTTTCCTGGTTGTTTACCATGCTTCTTCTTTTTTTTCCTGTCTCCACTAAATTTGGAATTCTCTAACTTAATGAACTCTTGACAGCCCCCAGAATCCGTGCTTCAAGTTGTTACACCTAGTTTGTCAGGAATTGAGATGCCAGAGGGAACAAATATGTGGGCTACAGTTGTGATGCCATCTTACTCTAGCTGATCTTTGACAAAGGGTTGAGGCCATTCAATGGAGAAGACATAATCTCTTTAACAAATGGTGTTGGCAAAACTGTATATCCATTTGCAGAAAAATGAAACAGAATCCATACATCACACCATACACAAAAAATAACTCAAAATGAATAAAAGACCTACATGTTAACCTAAAAAGTATAAACTTCCTGGAAGATAGCATAGGGATAAACTTCAAACTCAAAACTAAACTAACTGCCATCGAGTCAATTCCAACTCACAGCAGCCTCCACTGGGTTTCCAAGGTTGCAAATCATTATGGAATAAAACTGCCTCATCTTTGCTCCACAGAGCGGCTGGTGGGTTCAAACAACTGACATTTTGGTTAGCAGCTAAATGCCTTAACCACTACACCACCTAAGGTCCTTAGGGAAAAAGCTGGTATTGTTGTTGTTAGGTGCCATAAAGTCAGCTCTGACTCATAGAAATCCTCTGTGCAACAGAACAAAACATTGCCCAGTTGCGCTCCACCCTCACAATCCTTGCTATACCTGAGTCCTTTGTCGCATCCACTATGTCAATCCACATCATGGAGGGTCTTTCCCTTTTCTGCTGACCCTCTACTTAACGCAGCATGATACACTTCTCCAAGGATCAATACCTTCTGACAATATGACCGAAGTCAATGAGATGAAGTCTGGCCATTCTGGCTTACAAGGACTATCCTGGCTGCACTTCCTCCACACAGATTTGTTCATTCTTCTAGAAGTCAATGGTAATTTCAGTATTCTTGCCAACACCACAACTCAAAAGGATCAACTTTTCTTCAGAATTCCTTACTCATTGTCCAGCATTCACATGCATATGAGGCTACTTAAAATACCATGGCATGGGTTAGACTCATCTTAGTCTTCAAACAGATATCTTTGCTCTTCAGCACTTTAAAGAGGTCTTTTGCAGCAGATTTTCTCAGTTCAATATGACAAATGACTTTTCTTTCTTTGTTTTAATACATGTTATTGAAATATAATTTATATACAGTGAAATACACAACACTAGAGTGACATGGGTCAATGCATTTTTTTTTTTTCAGT
>NW_006922363.1:846659-847505 GCF_000298275.1 Orycteropus afer afer
TTTAATTTTATTTATTTATTTTTTATCGTGAGGTATAATCCATACTGCAGACTGTAGTCTTCTATCTTCATCATTAAGGGTTTCAAGTCATCTTCGCATACAGTGACCAAAATTGTGGTGTCTGCATATCTCAGGTTGTTAATTAGTCTTTCTCCAATCCTGATGCCATGTTCTTCTTCATATAGTCCAGCTTCTCGGGTTATATGCTCAGCATACAGATTGAATAAATATGGTGAAAGGATAAAACCCTGATTCACACTTCCTTATTTTAATACATGCAGTAGGCCCTTGTTCTATTCAAATGACAAATTCCTGGTCTATGCACAGGTTCCTGATGAGCACAATTAAGTGTTCTGGAATTCCAATTCTTCTAAATGTTATCCATAATTTGTTATGATCCACAGAGTGGAATGCTTTTTCATAGTCAATAAAAACAACTAAATATCTTTCTAGTACGCTCTCCTTTCAGCCAAGGTCCATCTGACATCAGCAATGATACCCCTTCTTCCACATCCTCTTCTGAATTCAGCTTGTATCTGGAAGTTCCCAATCAATAAATTGCTACAATCATTTTTTAATTATCTTCAGCAAACCTTTAATTGAATGTGATATTAATGATATTGTTAGATAATTTACAAATTCTGTTGGATCATTTTTCTTTGGAATATGTACAAATATGGATCTTTTCTATTTCTTTGGCCATATATCTGTCTTCCAAATTTCTTGGCACTGACAAGTAAGTGCCTCCAGTGTAGCATCCATTTGTTGAAGCATCTCAGTGGGTATTCTGAGAACTCCTGGAACCTATTTTTTTTAACCAATTTCTTCAGGCAGCTTCAACTTCTT
>NW_006922363.1:847828-850241 GCF_000298275.1 Orycteropus afer afer
GTCATCCACTCTTCTGTTGATGGGCACTTAGATTGTTTCTATCTTTTTGCTATTGTAAATAGTGCTAAGATGAACAAGAGTGTGCATATATCTGTTCCTGTCCTGGCTCTCACCTCTCTAGGATATATACGGAATAATGGGATTGCTAGGTCAAATGGTATCTGCAATTCCAGCTATCTAAGGAATCACCATATTGCTTTCAACAGAGTTTGTATCACTTCACAGTCCCACCAGCAGTGTATGAGAGTCCCAATCTCTCTATATCCCCACCAGCACTTGTTATTTTGTCTTGTTGGACTTTCCATCAGTGCTGGAGTGAGATGGTATATCGTTGTTTTGATTTACATCTCTCTGATGGTCAATGATTGTGAGCATCTCTTTATGTATTAACTGGCCACCTGAATATCCTCCCTGCTGAAGTGTCTATTCATGTCTTCTGCCCATTTTTCAATTGGTTTTTTAATTCCCATGGTGTTGAGGCATTGGAATTTTCTATAAATCTTAGAGATAAGTCCCTTCCCAGATGTGTAATTATTGCCAAATATGAACTTGTTGCTGTTATTTTTCTTATGTGCTTTTTTGTGGTGAAAATTTCTTTATTCAATATAATTTTCTATACTGAGCTCATTTTGTTTATGAATCGTGTTTTCACTTCCTTCGTTGCTGTTGTGTTACTATTTGCTAAATATTTGTCCGAGTCCTCTTTTTCATTTTGATGTGAAGATTTATCATTTTCCTTTGAGGTTACCCTGTGATTTATAGTTTTCTTCCCAAGTTTAGAACAGTCCGTTCTATATTGTAGATATCTTAACATCTAGAAATTCTGTAATGACACAGTTTTTTCCCTCTTTTGGGTTTGTAGTTGTCCTCATTTATCAATTGATGTCTCTGGTTCCCTATTTACAATCTTATACGCATATTTACTTTGGATACTTCGATAGCTGGGTTAGTTTCTGGGATATATATATATATATATATATATATATATATCATCATGTGTGTTAATGGTCATTTGTTCTTGGCTGTTGTTGCTTCACTCTCCAAAGGGCTCCCTTTAGCATCTCGTGTAAGGTTGGTATGGCTTTAACAAATTCCCTTAATTTCTGCTTATCTGGAAATGTCCTAATTTCCCCCATCATATTTGAGGGACAATTTTACTGGGTACATAATTCTTGGTTGGAAATTTTTCTCTTTCAGGGTTTCATAAATACCATCCCATTGTCTTCTCGCCTGCATGGTTTTTGCTGAGAAATCCGAGCCTAGTCATATTGGTTGCCCCTTGTAGGTAAATTTTTGTTTTTCCCTGCTTCTCTCATGATTCTTTAATTGTCTTTGGTTTTGGTAGGAATTTGATGATGATGGGTCTTGGTGATTTTCTCTTGGGGTCTGCCCTGTTTGGAGATCATTAGACTTCCTGAACAGATATATTTAAATCTTTCATCATACCAGGAAAATTCTATTCCAATAAATCTTTGACAATTTTCTCCGTGGGTTCATTTGTCTCTTCCTCTTCTGGAATTCCGATTACATGTAGGTCATTCCTTTTGATGGTATCCCACATGAACCTTAGGCTTTCTTTATTTTGTTTTGATCTTTTTTTCTGACAGATCCCTTTCCAAAGAAGTGTTCTTATATTTGCCTTCAATCTCACTAATTCTGTCTTCCATTCACTCAATTTCGCACCTTTGACCATTCAATGTCTTATCTATTTCTGAAAACTCAGTCTTAATCTTCTGGATTTCTGTGTGTAGATTTTGGATCATTTCTATTTTTTCATTTATTTTGTCATGTTATTCTACTATTGTCTTTCAAAATTGTTCTAGGGTTTTTTCTGTGTTTTCCTCAATTTTGTCAGTGTGTTTCTTGATCTGTCCCTCAGTTCACTGAAGATACCTAAATGTAATTCTTTTGAATAATTTATCAGGGAGTTCCAGTTTTGTGTCTTCCTCAGGGATGTGTTTTGGATCTGTATCCTGTTCCCTTGTTTCTCCTTCTTTATATTGCTTCTTTGTGTGAACTGTGATGCTCTGTTGTCTCCAAGGCATTGTGAAGTTTTTGTGTTTATATTTAATTGGTAATTGTATGTTGGAGTGACTTGCTCACAATTTTCCTTTTCATTGTTTTGTTTGTATGTTATCTATGCAAGCAGGTTACTGTGCTGTGCTCCTCTATTCATTAGTTGACAGTACTTATACACTCACCACCTGTCTCCTTTCCTGGTCTCAGCCTCTTGTATGTCACTGATGACCTTGGCAAACAGAGCCTATTCTTTGGTCCCTGGAATCCGAATGAGAATACAATCACGTTAAAATCCAAAATGGTTGCCACTTGTAAAGATTCAAAATGGCAGGAGGCGGGGCAAGATGGCGGACTAGGCAGAAGGATTGCACAGACCCTCTTCAACAAAGAAAAG
>NW_006922363.1:857896-864495 GCF_000298275.1 Orycteropus afer afer
TTTTTTTTTTTTTTAAACAGTGCTAGGCTTCCTCTTTCTTGGTCCCTTGGCTACAGAAAACAAGCTTTACTTAGGGAATTTTTTTTTTTAATCAGGTTGCCAGTTTCTTTAGCTACAAGTTTGAGATACATAGGCAAAATGAAATCCCAGGAGACTCACCACCATATCATTCTTCAGGTACCAAAGTCCCTAACTGGACTGCCTTCTCTCCACATTTCTAAGTTCTATATTTCTTTATATTAATTCCCAGGCTTTTTAGCTATACTTAGCAGGAGAAATATGAAAAGTATATTTATATTTCCAGAAACAGAATTCTCTTATGAGATTTACTTTTGAAATTTGCATTTTTATGATTTATAGCCTTTTTGAGACTATTTTAATATTTGCACTTTCAATTAAGTATTCATCATAATAATTGATAGAAACTATAACTCACACAAGACACACCATTCTATCAGGTCTTCAGCTCCATTCTTTAACTTTTTGAACCAGTCATAAACACTTACTCTTAGTATAGCACAGTGTCTGGGACTATAGTGATACAGAGCTGAATAAAATGTGACTAAAGCTGTTATGAATTGAATTGTCCCCCCCCCACAAAGAAGAAAAATAACATGCTGAAATATTAAATCTGGGAATTATAAACATGACTTTGTTTGACTATAAGGACTTTAAGGATGTTATCAGTTAACACAAGGTCATACTTGAGGAGGCTGGATCTTATATGAGTGGTGTCCTTATAAGAGATCCAGAGAAGCAGATATAGGGAAGAATAGTATGTGATGCTGGCTATACAAGCCAAGTAATGCCTCAAAGTATCAGAAGCTGAGAAAGACAAGAAAAGATTTTCCATACACATTTTGAGGTGATTGCTGAGTCAACATAGTGAATTTAGAATTGTAGCCTCCAGAACCATGAGACAACAATTTTCTGTCATTCTAAGCCACTTATTCTGTGGTACTTTTGTTATGGGAGACTGGAAAATTAATACACCTGCCACTGGGAAATTTATACTATAAGAAGCATGGAAGAACAGAGAGGGGAATTCAGCATTTATAATGCTGAATGAAATCAGGGCTATAATGGAGGTGTAAACTTTTGTGGTAGTGCCTAAGAAGAAATAAAGGGAAGAAAGGAACTATCACTAAAATCAAAATCCTATTATGTGCTAGAATCAATCCTGGATGCTCTATATCATCATCTCATTTCATCTTCACTACCCTGTTTACAAGGTAATTTTGTTGTTGTTGTTATTTGCCATCGAGTCAGCCCCGACTCATAGTGACCCCTCCTTGGGTTTGCGAGGCAGTATCACTATGGAAGTAGGATTGCCCAACCTTCCTTCGGAGGAGTGGCTGGTGGGTTTGAACTGCCTTCTGGTTAGCAGTCAAGTGCCTTTTTTTACCAGGAAACCAAGGTTCAGATGTAGTTCTCATCACTGGAGTAAAGTTAACAAACAAAATGGATTAAGAAATATCTGGATTCAATTTTTAAGTAGGAGCTTATTATTTTGTTATACACTTATACAATTTTAATGCAACTCGATAATGGAACCAGAAGGCTCACTCTCAATCAAAATATCGTTTAATGATACAATGGAGGTAATGATAAATAAGAAAGACTAATACTACAGGTCAAAGGATCTCTACCTACCAAATGCAACATTACTTTGTTATACTTTCAAATATCATTTGAAATTGTAATCAGTAACTAAGTTCACATGATAGTAAAGTTTGCATCCCATAATTGAATCCTACATTGGATCACAATAAAGAGTTATATAAATGAGGAAACATGACATATATGAAATTGAAATACTCTTTGGAGTTCCCAAGATTAGAAACATGACTCTGTTCAAGTTTCATCATCAAAACTTTTCAACTGTGTGACCTTAAGTAAATGATTAATCCTTTCAAGCCTCAGTTTCCTCATCTGTAAAAGAGTAAAAGTGAGAATAAAAAACAATTGCCTTGTTGCTTTACGATTCTGTTTCAAATATTAAAATGAGCTGTTCCTTGAAAACACTCACTAGATCAGTGCTGTAAATAGAAAAGTAACTCATACTACAAGTGTAAGTCACGTACATAATTTTAAATTTTCTAGTAGCCATGAGCAAACAGTCAAAGGAAACAGGGCATATTAACCTCTTTAAACTCAAATATTTAAAATATCATTTCTACATTTTAAGCAATATGAAAATATTCCTAAGACCAAAGGGAAAAAAAAAAACTCACTGCCATCCAGCTTGATCCAATTCATAGTGACCCCTCCTTGGGTTTCTGAGGGGGTTTAACTATGGAAGTAGGTTACACAACCTTCCTTCCAATGAGTGGCTGGTGGGTATGAACTGCCAGCCTTCTGGTTAGCAGTCAAATGTCTTTGGCACTATGCCACCAGAGCTTAGAATGATAAAAGTCTTTCCAAGACTTAGAATATTAAAAATAATATAAATGTCTCATTAATATATAGTATATATTTTTATAAGAATCCTGGGTAGCACTGTGGTTAAGCACTAGGCTACTAATCAAAAGATCACCCATTTGAACTGATCAGCCAATCCACAGGAGAAAGATGTGGCAGTCTGCTTCCATAAAGATTACATCTCAGGATACCCTAGAGGAAGGAAAGTTCTACTCTCTCCTGCAGGGTCACTATAAATCAGAATCAACTTAATGGTAGTGAGTATATATTTTACACTTAACGGAGAATCTCAATTCAGACAAGGCACACAGCTCAAATCCTCAATAGAAACACGTGGCTACTTTAGTGGAAGACACAGACCTAAACATACAATATTATGCAAGACTGCCTGGGTGCAAATCCCACTCTACAATTTACTCCAAAGACTGAATTGTCATTAAGAAGGCTGACCTGAAGAAGCTCTAGTGATATTGTAGGTAAGGTATTTGGCTGCTAAACAGAAGGTCAGTGGTTCAAACTCACCAGACACTCCGTGAAAGGAAGATGTGGCAATCTACTTCCAGAAAGATTTACAAGCTTTGGAAACCCAATGGGGGTTGCTATGAGATGGTAACAACTCGATGGAAGAGAGTTTGGTTTTAGTTTGAGACTGATCTGAGACTGTCTTTAGTCTCCCTTTTTAAAGGTAGTAGAGTATTGTACTTTAGATCATAGGCTCTGGAAACAAGAACCATGACTTCATCTACCTTGAGACCAGAACTAGATGATGCTGTGCTCTTCTACTGACTCTTCTAACCAGTACCACAATGAATACACCCTAATAGAATGGGAGAAACGTGTTGAAAAGAACCTCAAACACCTATTTAAAAAAAAGACTTACTAGACTGGTTAACACTGGAGGAGATGCCAAGATTATTGCCCTGAGATACTCTTTAAACTTTGAACTGAAACTATTCCAAGGTGATCTTCTAGCTAAATAACACATCAGATCATAAAATAAAGAATATCTCCCAGGAGTACTGTAATCCTTTTTAAAAAATCATCTATATGAGACCAAAACAGTCAACAATTACTTTAAAACAACGAGAATGTAATGGGGCATGGAAACTATATGAAATGGAAACTGAACCACAAAAATGGAAATACTAAGAACGTTCACACATTGTGAAAAATGCAACCACTGTCACTGAATAAGGTGTGTAGAAACTGTTGATTTAGAACTGCAGTGTACAACTTGATTAAAACACAATAAAATAACAAAAAGAAGAAATGAAATTGGAGACATTTTAACTGACGAGATAGAAATACCATTGCTCATCTGTCAGTTTGTCATACTTTGGTGGGTTGCTGTGAGGCTGGAGGCTATGCCACCAGTATTTTGATTACCAGCAGGGTCACACATGGTGCACAGTTTTAAGTTGAGCCTCCACACCAAAAAATTGGGAAAAAGGATGGTGTCACCACTTCTGAAAAAATTGGCCACTAACAACTTTATGAATACAAGTGAAATACTGTCTGGTATATTACTGGAAAACTTTTTTCAGAGAACGGCATCATTGTCTGGTACAGTGCCAGAAGATGAGCCCCTTAGTTGGGAACATGCTCAAAATATAACAGAGGAAAAGCTGGCATCTCAAAGTAGAATAGACCTTAATGACATGGATGGAGTAAAGCTTTTGGGACCTTGATTTGCTGGTACAACTGAAAATGAACAAAAACAGCTGCAAACATTCATTAATAACTGGAACATTGAATACACAAAGTATGAATCTATGAAAATTGGAAGTTGTCAAAAACAAAATGGAATGCAGTAAGCTGAAATGGACTTATATTGGTCATTTTGAATTAAACAACTGTATGGTCTGCTATGCTGGGAATGACAATTTGAACAGGAATGGCTTCACATCCATCATCAAAAAGAAAGTTTCAGGCCTATAAGGAAGACCAGTTAATATGACTATTACTCAAATTTATGCACCAGCCATTAAACTCAAAGATGAAGAAATTGACGATTTTCATCAACTTTGCAGTCTGCAATTGACCAAACATGCACTCAAGATATATTGATAATTACTGGTGATTGGAATGAAAAAGTTGGGAAAAAAATGGAAAATATGGCCTTGGTAACAGAAATGATGCCAGAGATCTCATGACAGAATTTTGCACCATCAATGACTTACTCATTGCAAATATCTTTTTTCAACACACAAACAGCAAATATCTATGTGGACCTCACCAGATGGAAGAGAGAGAAACCAAATTGCCTACATCTGGGAAAGAAGAGAAAGAGAAGCTCAATGTCATCAGTGAAAACAAGGCCAAGGTTGACTGTGGAACTGACCATCAATTGTTCATATCCAAGTTAAGGTTGAAGTGGAAGAAAATTAAAACAAGTCCATGAGAGCCAAAATATGACCTTGGGTATATTCCACTTGAATTTAGAGACTACCTGAAGAATACATATGACACCTTGAACACCAATGACTGAAGACCAGATGAGTTGTGGGATAACATCAAGGACAACATACATGAAGAAAACAAAAGGTCATTAGAAAGCAGGAAAGAATGTGAAAAATCAAAAGAGATGTCAGAAGAAACTCTGAAACTCGCTCTAGAAAGGAAAAAGTGGCTAAAGTGAAAGGAAGAAATGTCAAAATAAATGTGAGCTGAACAGAAGACATCAAAGGGTAGCTTGAGAAGACAAAGTAAAGTATTATAATGAAATGTGCAAAGACCTAGAATTAGAAAAACAAATGAGAAGACCACACTGGGCATTTCTCAAGATGAAAGGCCTAACAATACAATTTAAGTCTAGAATTGCAATACCAAAAGATTCTCTTGGAAAATATTGAACAATGCAGGAGGGATCAAAAGAAGACAGAAGGAATACACAGTGTCACTGTACCAAAAAGAACTGAACAATGTTCAAACACTTCAGAAGGTAGCATATGGTCAAGAACCAATGGTACTAAGGAAGAACCTAAAACTGCACTGAAGAAATTGGTGAAAAACAAGGCTTCAAGAATTGACAAAACACCCACTGAGATGTTTCAACAAATGGATGCCACTCCAGAGGCACTTACTTATTTATGCCAGGAAATTAGGATGACAGCTACTGACCAACTGACTAGAAGAGATACATATTTTTGCCTATTTCAAAGAAAGGTGAGCCAAGAGAATGTGAAAAGTACAGAACAATATCATTAATATCATTGGCAAGTAAACTTTTGTTGAAAGTAATTCAAAAACTTTTGCAAGCAATATACTGACTCAGAACTTCCACAAATGTGAGCTGGATTCAAAAAAGGACATGGAATGGAGGATATCATTGCTGATGTCAGACTGATCTTAGCTCAAAGTAAAGAATAGCAGAAAGATATTGTTTCATTGACTATGCAAAGGCATTCGACAGCATGGTTCATAACAAATTATGGGTAACATTGCAAAGAATGGGAATTCCAGAACACTTAATTGTGCTCATGAGGAACCTGTACATCAGCCATTTGAATAACACAAGGGGATATTGCATGGTTGAAAATCAGGAATAGTGTTTATCAAGGCTGCATCATTTAACCATACTTATTCCATCTATATACTGAGCAAATAATCCAAGAAGCTGGACTACATGAAGAAGATTGCAGCATCAGGTTTGAAGCAAGACTCATTAACAACCTGAGATAGTCAGATGTCACAACCTTGCTTGCTGAAAGTGAAGATGACTTGAAGCACTTACTGATGAAGATCAAAAATTACAGTCTTCAGTATGGATTACACCTCAAAATAAGGAAAACAAATATTCTCACAACTGAACCAATAAGCAACAACACGATAAATGGACAAAAGATTGATTTTGTCAAAGATTTCCTTTTATTTTTATACACAATCAACACCCATGGAAGCAGCATTCAAGAAATCAGGTATCGTATTATACTAGGCAAATCTGCTGCAAAAGACTTCTTTAAAGTGTTGAAGAGTAAAGATGTTACTTTGAAGACTAAGGTGTGCCTAACCCAAGCCATGGTATTTACAATTGCCTCACATGCATGTGAAAGCTGGATAATTAATAAGGAATGCCAAAGAAGAGTTGATGCTTTTTAATTGTGGTAATGGCGAAAAATACTGAAAATTCCATGGACTCCCAGAAGAATGAACAAATCTTTCTTTCTTTTTTTTTTTTT
>NW_006922363.1:864595-865434 GCF_000298275.1 Orycteropus afer afer
CCCCTCCCACTTCCTCCCCATAGTTACCTCTTCCCAGTGTCCATCCCTCCATGGACTCCTGCCCCCTGAGCTGTCTCCCTGTGCATAGGCCGCCCTTCTTTCTCAATGATTGTTCTCTCCAAGGAGTGTATCTACCTCAGGTAAATGTTCAACCCATATGCCTGTCTGCTGTTTGGCTGGAAACCACAGGTGTGGGTTCAATTCCAGACCTGAAGGGCAGCTAGGGGCCATAGACTCAGTGGTTCCACCAGGCTCTATCAGACCAGCAAACCTTATCTCACCCCCCCCTTTTTTTTTCTCCAAATGATTTTGCGTTTGAACAAATATTTCTTGGAAGAAGTACAGCCAGAATGCTACTCAGAAGTGAAACTGGCTAGATTTCATCTCACCTACTTTAGTCATATCACCAGAGACCAGTCCATGGAGAAGGAGATCATGCTTGGTAAAATGGAGGATCAGTGAAAAAGGGGATTACCCTCAACAGCATGATTGACACAGTGGCTCAACAATGGGCTCAAGAATAGCAAGGATTGTGAGGATGGCGCAAGCCTGGGCAGTGCTTCATTCTTTTGTACATAGGGTTGCTATGAGTCAAAATAATATTAATGGCACCTAACAACAACAGTAATTAATAGAAATAAAAATAATTTTGACAGAATATTGTGGACAGCTGTATGACAGCAAAGGAGCTCCAGTGGAGCAGTGGTCTTAACATTTGACTGCTAAACAAAAGGTCAGTGGTTTGAAACTACCAGCTTCTCTGTGGGAAAAAGATGGGGCAGTCAACTTCAGTAAAGACTTACAGCCTTGGAAACCCAATGGAGGTCACTATGATTTGG
>NW_006922363.1:865534-869225 GCF_000298275.1 Orycteropus afer afer
AAATGGAGGTCACTATGATTTGGAATCAACTCAATAGCAGTGAGATTGGTTTTGGGTTGGTATAACAACAAAATGAATAGTGAGATGATTGGAATTCTTAAAAGCACACAACCTACCCAAATTAACTCAAGAGCAAGTGGAAAATCTCAACAGATCAAAACAAGTGAAGAAACCATATCACTGTTCAAACACCTCCCAACAACAAAAGTTACAGACAAGATGGTTTCACTACAGAATTCCACTGATTAATTTGAAAATAATTGATACTAATCTTGACTAAACTGTTACAAAACATGGACAAAGAAGGAACACTCCCTAATTCATTTTATTAAGCAAACATAACCCTGATACCAAAACATAACAAATAACACTAGACAAAAAGCAAACTATAGGGTTACACCCCTTACAATCATAGATGCAAAATCCTCAACAAGATACCAGCAAACAGAACTAAACAATATATTAAAAGATTCATGCACCATGGCCAGTGGGATTTATTTCAGGAATGCAAGGATGGTTCCATATCAACAAATCAATCATTGTAATACACCCCATCAATTAAACAAAGGAAAAAAATCACATCATCTCTATGTATGCAGAAAAGGAATTTGATAAAATCCAATACTTTTCTTGATAAAAACTCTCAACAAGATTGGAATAGAAAGAAAGTCCTTCAGTTTTAAGGGCATATATAAAAAAGCAAAAAACAACAGTGAACATTTTACAAAGTAGAGAAAGACTGAGAGCTTTCCCCATGAAATTGTGATGATAACAAGAGTGCCCATTCTCACTACTCCCATTCAATATTGTGAAGGGATTCCTAGTCAGAGCAATAAAACAAGAAAAAGAATATGAGGTAACCAAATTGACAAAGAAGTAAAATTTTATCTACTCATGGATGACATGATCCTATGTATAGAAAATCCAAAGAAAAGCTTCTAGAGCTGATAAAGGAATTTAGCAAAGTTGCAGGATACAGGATTAATATGCAAAAATAATTTGGGTTTCTATATACCAGCAATAAGAAATGTGAAAGGAAAAATCCATAGGTCAAATGCCAGGCTGATGACCTCCAATGGCTCACACGGTTTTGGGAGCTGACAAACCTGAAGGTCAGGTGACAGGCTGGAAGCCTCTACTGACTCACAGGATTGCAGGGGTTACCAAATCCAGCATGAGCATATCTAGAGACAGGCTGGAGTGCCCTGCTGGTTTATGTCCCAGGAACCAGCATCAGATGCTAAAAAAACTGCACAACTAGGAAAGAGTGCTAACTTTGGCAGAACATTCTTATAGATTATGGATGCAGGCAACACCCACAAGGACATCAATCTCCCAACTGATGGCCTGCTCACATCAGAACACAAAATTAGGGGTGATACACAGTGTTGCCAACCCAATGAGAAATATAGCCTAGCCAAGTTAACACCTAACATTAATCATAACAATCCACCCTTTGTCAACTTGGCACATATACACACCTCCCTAAATCATATGTACACTTCAAATAAAGACAATTACAGAGTCACATTTGAACTTAACATTATACAACTAACTTGCATACAACCAAAAATAATGTACTAGCCCAGTTTATAAAGAGTAATGGAATAAAGGAGGAAAGAAAACAAAAATATTTTACATACACACACAAACACACACACACACACATGCATAAAATAAATACTCACAACAGTTACAGTCTTCATTTGGGTAACTGGTCATGTGGTGGCAGCTGGTATTTAGAACTTCCTTCCTCCACCCTCCATTCCGTATTCCATTTACCCTCAGCATGCAACTCAGCAGGTAGTGGTTTTTTGCCTGATGGGGTGACCCAAACTTTCGTTCCTGAAGGGACTGGGCCATTGGTCATCTGTCTGAATTAAGCTGTAGTTTTCCACTGACTTTAATAACAAGGAATGGGAGTAATAAGATACATCCCAAGGGATCTCCTGTATTACAGAAATACTCTTCTTTACCTCCATTATGTTAATTTCTCCTTGGTAATCAACATCAATTACACCAGCCAATACGGTAACTCTCTTTTTGCCTATATATCTAGGCACATAGAGCATAGGGTGGTGGGGACAGGAAACATAAATTGTTTAAGTTGGTCACAAGGGGTAATATTAAGTGGTGCCACTCCCATTTCTACCTCCTGATTCCTGGACTCTTGAATCCTAACTGTGGGAAAAATAGCACCAGACATTGGACATTGGTTTAGAGCATACACAGCCTTCTGCAGAGCACTACCCCAGCTCTGCAATGTGTTGCCACTAGCTGGTGTCTTAACTGTGTCTTTAAAAGGACACTCCATTATTCTATCAAGCCAGCTGCTTCAAGAGGATAGGAAACATGCTGAAACTAATGAATTCCACGAGTATGGGCACACTGCTGCACTTTTCTTGCTGTGAAGTAAGTTCCTTAAATGTCAGTGGCTAAAACATTCTGTAAGTCCATGGATAATACTTTTACCAGAAGCACTGCATGCAGAGAAGGCAAATCTGTACAAGAGTAAGTGTCTATCCAAATAAGAACAAATGCTGCCCTTTCCATGATGGAAGCAGTCCAATATAATCAACCTGCCACTAGGTTCCGGCCAATTGCCCTGAGGAGTAGTGTCATTTTGTGTACTCAATGTTGGACTCTGCTGCTGGAAGATTGGGCTCACTAGAGGATGTCACCAAGTTGACGTTAGTGAACAGAAGGACATGTTGCTGAGCCTAGGAATAACTTAAGATCACTACAACATGGCCAGAATGTTAGTGAACTTCTTGGGCAATGACGTGAGTGGCTAGGGAAACATGCTGACAAATATCCACAAAACACATCAATCTATCCACTTGATTGTTAAAATCCTCCTGTGTTGAGGTCACACTTTGGTGAGTATTCACATGCAACACAAATATATTCACTTCTTTGACTCAATCAGAAAGGACTATCTACATGCCTCTTCCCTATGCCACCTTCTCACCAATTTTCCAATAATGTTCCTTCAAAATACCTGGCCATCTAGTCAAACCAGTTGCCACAGTCCATTAATCAGTATGTAATCATACATTTGTCCATCTCTTCTTTTAAGCAAAATGAACAACCAGTTACACTTCTCTATGTACTGCCTACTGGGAGGACTGCTTTTCACCACTATCCTTTAGGGAGGTTACAGAAAAAACTGGAAGTGCTGTTACTCTCCACTTCTGAGTGGTACCTCAATATCATGCAGAACCATGTGTAAAGCAGGCACGAGTTTTCTATTCCTCAGTCAACTGATCATAAAGAATGCCCAATGAGGCCATAGATGCAAACTGGGAGAAGGAAGGAAATGTGGCAGAAGTGGGGACCATGGGCATTTGGGGCACTTCCTTATGTAACTTACTTGTGTCTTCAGGTCCTGTTCAAGCCCAATCTCGTATACACCACTTCCATTTAATACTAGAATGCTGCTGTGCACATCCAACTTTAAGATATTTGGGTCAGATAACACTTCATGATAGGTAGTTCATGTTGCATGGTGACTTCATGGCCCATACTTAAGTATCAGTCTCTACTAAGGTTTAGCAATGAGCAAAAACCTCAAAAGGTGAGTAGTTATCTGTAAGGGATGACAGGGATTTGCTCCAAAACACTAAGGGTCTGTGCTGTGATTCACAAACAGGGAACTGCCAAATACTCCAACAACATCTCTGTGTGCCAT
>NW_006922363.1:869935-871271 GCF_000298275.1 Orycteropus afer afer
CCAACCTATCCATGGAAGAATGGTGGGGCAATCTGCTTCCATAAAGATTTACAGCCTTCGGAATGCAGTGGGGGTCATTATGCACTGGAATCACCTTGATCGCAGTGAGTTTGGTTTTGGGAACACAGAAATGTCTAACCAGTAAGTCTAAAGTCACTGATACTTCCTCCTTACTAGGTATGATCAGCATAATATCATCAATATAATGGACAGGACCAGTGTGACATCTTGTGAAAGGAAGAGGTGTCGATATCCCTGCAGACTAAATTATGACATAGTGTTGCAGAGTTGATACATACTTGATGTGGAAGTTAAAGTGTATTTCTGGGCTTGCAAGCTGCAGGAAAACTATGTTTGGTGGTCCACTGAGACAGAGATGTATAAATAGGGATTAGTCAGGTCAATCACTGCATACCAGCCAACAAGAGATGTATTAATTTACTGAAATTATGAAGCCGCATCTAAAAGTGCAGCTACAACTTGAGTCACCTGTTAAGTGTACAATAATCCACTGTCATTCTCCAAAAATCCATCCATTTTTTGCACAAAACAAATAGGTTAGTTGAATGGGTGCGAAATACCACTGCTATTCTTCCAAGTCTTTTATGGTGACACTAAAATCTGTGATCCCTCCTGGAACAAAGTATTGCTTTGGGGTTACTATTTCCCTAGGTACAGGTAGTTCTAATGGCTTCCACTTGTTCTCTCCTATCATAATAGCCCCTACTCCACATATCAGGGATGCAATGTAGGGGTTCTATCAGTTGTGGAGGATGTCTATTCCAATTATGCATTGTGAATCTTAGAAAATCAGTATGGGACAGGTTCAAGAACACACTGAGCCCACTGTGGGACAAGCGTGAGCTATACTGTTTACCTGACCTTCATATGGCCCTACTATGACTGGTAGGTCACAAGGATGTTTTGGGTCATCTGGAATTTGTGTAACTTCAGAGTCATTGTTCAGTAATCCTAGAAAAGCCTGATCATTTCATTTTCCACAATGAACAGTCACTCCTGTAAAAGGTCATAGATCATTTTGGGGATGCTTGGGAGAAACAATAAAAGTATAAATTTTTGGCAATGTATGGGACCCTTCCTTAAGGGGATTGGCCTCCATTTCACTCAAGGGGTTATAGGTCTGTAAACTGGCTCAGGGCAAGCGGCTGGAACAGGAAGTTGAGGGGGGGCAGGTGGGAGGAAGCAGCAGCAGACAGGGTCGGTGGCGAAAACAGGTAAAGTGGGCAAGGGAGAGCCCCAAGTGCCAGGAAACAGCAGCAGACAGGGCCAGCCAGAACAGACAGAGGGAAGGCCAGGAAGTGAGCAGAAGAGTTGG
>NW_006922363.1:871962-873399 GCF_000298275.1 Orycteropus afer afer
ACATTTTGAATCAGGTAACCATATGATCTACTATGCCAGGAATGAGAAATTGGAAAGGAATGGATTGGCATTCATCATCACAAAGAATGTTTCAAGATCTCTCCTGAAGTAAAATGTTGTCAGTGATAGGATAATATCCATACACCTACAAAGAAAGCCAGATAATACTACTACTATTCAAATTTATGCACCAATCACCAAAGCCGATATTAAAGATTTTTACCAACTTCTGCAGTCTGAAATTAACCAAACAAGCAATCAAGATCTGATGATTATCACTGGTGACTGGAATACAAAAGTTGGAAACAAAGAAGAATCACTGCTAGTTAGAAAACACAGCCTTGGAGATAGAAATGATGCTGGAGATTGCATGACAGAATTTGACATGACCAACAACTTACTCATTGAAAATACCTTTTTTAAACAACACTAACAATGGCTATACATGTGGACTTCCCCAGATGGAATACACAGGAATCAGATTGACTACACCTGTGGCAAGAGGCAATGGAAAAGCTCAATATCTTCAGCCAAAACCAGGCCAGGAGCTGATTGTTGAACACATCATCAACTGCTCATATGCAAGTTCAACTTGAAGTTAAAGAAAATTTTAAAAAGTCCACGAGAGCCAAAATATGTCTAGAATATATCGCTTCTGAATTGAGAGACCATCTAAAGAATAGATTTGATGCATTTAACACTAATGACTTAAAACCAGAGAAACTGTGGGATGATATCAAGAACATCATCCATGAAGAAAGCAAAAGGTCATTAAAAAGACAGGAAAAGAAGAAAAGGCTAAAATGGATGTCAGAAGAGACTCAAATTTACCCTTGAATGGAGAGTAGGTAAAGCAAATAGAAGAAATGACAAGGTAAAAGAGCTGAACACAAGGTTTCAACGAGAAGCTCAAGAAGACAAAGTCAATTATTATAACGAAATGTGCAAAGATATGGAGTTGGAAAGCCAAAAGGGTACAACATCTCAGTAGTTCTCAAGGTGAAAGAGCTGAAGAAAAAATTGAAGCTTCAGTTGAAATATTAAAGATTCTATGGAAAATAAATTGAATCATGCAGGAAACATCAAAAGAAGATGGACAGAACATACAGAGTCACTGTACCAAAAACAATAGGTCAGCAGAAGTTCCGGTAAGATGAAGGAATAGGCAGAAAGACTGCACAGACCTTCTTCAACAAAGAAAAGGGGAACCAACTAACAAATATACAGAAGATAATCCTCAACCCCTGAGCTTTGAAGGGAAGGATAAAGAAGTAGACTAAACCCCAACAAGCAGAAGAATTTGCATGAAAATACCAAAAAAGGAGACATACAGAGCTGTGGTCTGGAAGTGATCCTGATGGCACAGATAGCTTGGATATTGCTGAGTGGTGGTAGGACCTAAGAATTAACCTAAACCTCAGGCCTGCTAGCCAGGGA
>NW_006922363.1:873794-874673 GCF_000298275.1 Orycteropus afer afer
AAGCGACAGCATTATTGCAGGTTCCAGGCACTTAAGAACAGGCTCTGCTTGCTGGGAACTACAAAGACATGCTGGACGCAAGAACTATTAGAAAGGTGCGACATTCCACGTTACTCTTACACCACAACTTCTTAGTAAATGGAGTTGCGGGCATGCCTCACTCCCACCCACCTTCTAGGCTAGCAGGAAATCGATCCCAGTCTGTGTACTCCCACGGAGCCTGGGTGGCCTGGCCCGCCCTGTCCAGATGTTTTTTTCTTTTTCTTTAGTTTGTTTCTTTTTGTCTGTTTGACAACTACTACTATCATTATTACTTTTGTAATTTTTATAATTATACTTTATTCTTCCCTTCCCAGGTCATAGTTTTCAACTTTTTTTATTTTGCCTCTTCCTGGTTCCAATTTTTTTCTTTTTTATTTCTTGTGGGTAACCCTGTTTCCTGTTTTTCTTTTTGTGATTTTCCCTGTTTTCTTCATTATTTTCCCTCTCTAATACTTTTTTTTCTTATTACCCTCTCCCCAGATATTGCAGTGTTTTTTGTTTTGTTTTGTTTTGTTTTTTTCCCTTTTCTCTTTTTTGGTGACTGTTCCTCTGTGATTACATGGTGTGTTTACTGTCCATTTACTTTTACTTTTTTGATGGTTATTCAATTGTTACGTTTGTCTAACTGACTGGGAGACAGTAAAATCCCTGTATGACACAACTACACCCATACCTCCTGCAGCTTCACTTAATGAGTGAGAGTCACCACCTCCTTCTCCACTAATGGGCCTACAATAAATAACCACCAAGAAGAGCCTGACTCACCCTTACCTGCTCTTCAGAGTTAACAGAAATCTAAATACAACAACATTACAATGTCTCGGAGACATTAGACCA
>NW_006922363.1:876528-877036 GCF_000298275.1 Orycteropus afer afer
CCAGTAAGAATAAGCTCTGATTTCTCAGCAGAAATCACGCAAGCGAGAAGGCAATGGGAAGGTATATATAAAACCCTGAAAGAGAGAAATTTTCAACCAAGAATAATATACCTGGGAAAATTGTCCCTCAAATATGATGGTGAAATAGGAGATTTCCAAATAAGCAGAAACTAAGGGAATTTGTTAAAACCAGACCAACCTTACAAGACATGCTAAAGGGAATCCTTTGAACAGAGAACCAAAAACAGTAAATAACAACAGACCATTAATACACAAGATGACATGACCCAGAAACCACAGCTACAGACATATCCAAAGTAAAATAAGTATGCAAGATTCTAAACAGGGAAACAGAGACTTCAAATGGCAAATGAGGACAAGTGTCTTAGCCACTATGCTACCAGAGCTCCTAGGGACACAATAGACCTCTACAAAGAAAACTATAAAAAACTACTTCAAGAAACCTTAAGAGGAGCGTACTCAAGGAGGCGGGGCAAGATGGCGGACT
>NW_006922363.1:884675-896952 GCF_000298275.1 Orycteropus afer afer
AAAATAAAAAAAAAAAAAAAAAAAAAAGAAACCTTAAGAGATCTACATAAATGGAAGAACATACCATGCTCGTGGATAGGAAGATTGAACATTGTGAACATGTCAATTCTACCCAAAGCAATATATACATACAATGCAATCCCAATCCAGATCCCATCAACATTTTTTTAAGGATATGGAAAAACCAATCACTAAATTTATTTGGAAAGGAAAAAGATCCCGGATAAGCAAAGTACTATTGAAGAAGAAGAAAAAAGTAGGAGGTCTAACACTGCCAGATCTCAAAACCTACTATACAGCCACAGTAGTCAAAACTGCCTGGGATTGGTACAATGACAGAAACATAGACCAATGGAATAGAATTGAGAACCCAGAAAAAGGTCCATCGACCTATGAACAGCTGATCTTTGACAAAGGGCCAAAATCCATTAAATGGGGAAGAGAATGTTTGTTTAATAAATGGTGATGGCAAAAATGGAGATCTATTTGCAGAAAAATGAAACAAAACATGTACATCACACCATACACAAAACTAACTCCAGATAGATCAAAGAATTAAATGTGAAACCTGAAACTATAGAGTTCCTCAAGGAAAAACTAAGGGCAAATTTAAGGACCCTAACATATGGCATAAATAGACTCTTGAGCATAACTCAAAATGCACAAACAGCAGAAGATAAACTACATGAATAGAATCTTCTAAAAATTAAATTTATATGTGTTTCCAAAGACTTCTCCAAAAGAGTCAAAAGAGAACCTACAGATTGGGAAAGAATATTCAGCAATGATGTATCTGAAAAGGGACTTATCTCTAGAATTTATGGAAAACGCCAACACCTCAATAACCAAAAGACAAATAATCCAATTAAAAAATGGGCAGAGGACATGAATAGACACTTCACCACGGAGGATATTCAGGCAGCCAACAAGCATATGAAGAAATGCTCACGATCATTAGCTCTTAGACAGATCCAAATCAAAACAACAATGAGATACCATCTTGCCCCACCACTAGCAGCAAAGTTCAACAAGACAGAAAGTAACAAATGCTGGCGAGGTTGTGGAGAGATTGGGACTCTCATACACTGCTGGTGGGACTGTAAAACGGTACAACCACTGTGGAAGGCAGTATGGTGATTCCTTCAAAAGTTGGAAATAGAAATACCATCTGACCCAGCCATTCCATTACTAGGTATATACCCTAAAGAAGTAAGAGCCATGACAAGAACAGACATATGCACATCCATGTTCATTGCAGCACTATTTATAATAGCCAAAAAATGGAAACAACCTAGGTGCCCATCAACTGAAGAATGGATAACCAAACTATGGTACATAACACATGGAATGAGGGATATCATTGCTGATGTCAGATGGATCTTGGCTCAGAGAAAAGAATACCAGAAAGGTGTATAGTTGTGTTTTACTGACCTTGCAGAAGCATTTGATTGTTTGAATCATAACAAATTATGGATGACATTGAGAGGAAGAATTCCTGAACCTTCAATTTTGCTCATGAGGAACGTGTATGTACACCAGGAGGCTCTTTTTCAAACAGGACAAGGGGACACTGCATGGTTTAAAATCAGGAAGGGAGTGCCTCAGGGTTGTATCCTTTCACCATACTTATTCAATCTTTATACTGAACATATAACCCGAGAAGCTGGACTATATGAAGAACGTTGCATCAGGATTGAAGGAATACTCATTAACAACCTGAGATATGCAGACGACACAATTTTGCTCACTGAAAGTGAAGATGACTTGAAACCCTTACTGATGAAGATTGAAGACTACAGTCTGTAGGGAGCTCTGGTAGCATAGTGCCTAAGGCACTTGACTGTTAACCAGAAGGTTGGTGGTTCAAACCCACCAGCCATTTCTCGGAAGGAAGACAGGGCAATCTATTTCCATAGTGATACTGCCTCGGAAACCCAAGGAGGGGTCGCTGTAACTCCGGTCCAACTTGACGGCACACAACAACAACACCAAGTCTGCAATGTGGATTACACATCAATAAATAAATAAATAAATAAATCCTCACAACTGGACCAATAAGCAGCCTCCCAATATATGGAGAAAAGATTGAAGTTGTCAAAACAACTCCCTATTACTTGATTTTACAATGAACACCAATGGAAGCAGCAGTCACATCAGACGATGTATTACATTGGGGAACTCTGCTGCAAAAGACCTTTCAAGTGCTGAAGAGCAAGGATGTCTCCTTGAAGACTAAGGTGCACCTAACACAAGCCAGGGTATTTTCAATCACCTCATATGCATGCGAGAGCTGGACAATGAATAAGGAAGACTGAAGAAGAGTCGATGCTTTTGAGTTGTGGTGTTGGTGAAAAATGCTGAACGTACCATGGACTACTAAAAGAGGTACCTAATCTGTCTTGGAAGAGGTGCTGCTGGAATGCACCTTGAAAGCAAGAATGCCCAGACTTCTTTTGAATAGTTTCCCCTATTTTGGTCATGTTGTCAGAAGGGACCATTACCTGGAGAATGATATCATGTTTGGCAAAATGGAGGGACAATGAAAAAGGGGAAGGAAGGCCTTCAACAAGATGGATTGACACAGTGGCTACAATGATGGGTTCAGGTATAGCAAAGATCGTGGGGCTGGCAGTGTTTCATTCCACTGTACATGAGGTTGCTATGAGTTGGAGTCGACTCAACAGTACCTAACAACAACGAAAAACTGGCTCAAGTCTGGGAAATGTTTGAAGGGTTGTGACACTCTATTCTGATTATTCAAGTTAGACTCCTATTCACTTAACCCAGAATTCTTCCCCCTTGTTACATATCAAGTAAGTATTTAGATTTCCCATCTATTTCACTGCTAGTCACTAGTCATTCCATGACTGAGTGGCTAATGCCATTAAGTCTACATGTTACACTTTACTGATTACTGCTGGGACTGGAACCTCACCTTGATTTAGTGTAACCATAGCTTAATCCATGCTTCAGTGAACCAGCCAAATAACTCATTAGATCCTTTTCTATCCTCTCAAGAGGAACCTTGAATGAAGAATCTGTGCTTAGTGAGCATGTATCAATAAAATCAGACTGATTCCACTTTTTGTTCCTTGCACCACTATTTCACATCTTGAACAGCTATGCTCACACATATTCCCCAGGATTCTGTTCATATATATTAGCGGGATGGGGGGCAGGTTATTAATCCTTATGGAGAATTGTGTAACTTCATCACTTGGGGCACACTGGGAATTAAGTCTAGTTATAGGTCTATAGGCAAAAATGGGTAGTAGGAATGGGATCTAAGGACATTCAGCAATGTCTTATGAGGCATCTGCCTTAGGCAATGTTTCAGCCACTGACCCAGATGATGTCTCAGACAAAGACTCTTCAGGTGCAGCGGGATTCATCTCAATGGATGAAGGTGGAAGGAATAATTGTTGTACTGCGGAGAGTAGGTTAGCAGACAAAGCTGGAGTAATCACTTCAGATGGGAGTGAGAGGAGGGCTGGTTCTCCTGGCAGAAGTGATTCAATGGAATTTAAGTGATAAGACTCTGGGTTTGGTGTTCTGTGATATCAACACTGTTACTATATAAAAAATAAGGCTTGCACAACTGAAAGTGGCAACTTTCAGGTCTTTTAAAGCAGTACCTAAGCTGTAACTATGAAGCCCTGAGCTCATCCCTTTCTTTCGTCACTTTTTCTCACTAAAGCAGGAAAACCAACCAGCCTCTCAGTTTGACAGAAATAATAAAGGTATCAAATACAGGTTTTGCTTGTTGTTGTCGTTAGGTGCTGTCAAGCCAGTTTGACTCATACTAACCCCATGCACAACACATGAAACACTTCTCAATCCCGCAAAATTGCCACCATGCTTGAGTTGAACATCACAGCCACTGTGTCAATCTATCTCACCATGGGTCTTCTCCATTTTCACTCACCCTCTACTGTATAAAGCATGATATCCTTCTCCAGGGATTGGTTCTTTCTGCCAACATGACCGAAGTATGAGAGATGAAGTCTGTCCCCCCAACCATGCCCCTCAGAGTTATGCACTCCTGTGTGTCCTGCATTTCCTCATGCAAATGTTGCTGCTCTTGTGCTCCATGGTCGATTGCTCCAAGGGATGCATTTCCATAGAGTATGTGGGTGCATCACCCTGGGTTGAGCAGTCTATGTGTACATACTCTTTACTATTGGGCTCAGAACAAGCCCCAGGGAGTAAGTTTTATTCCAGGCCCAGAATGTATCCCAAGACAATAATATTGGGAGTGTCTACAGACCATCCGATCACTGGTCATTATTGAATTTTTGAATTTTGTTCCATATTTTTCCACCCATTCTATTGGTATTGGTAGCTAGGCACCATCTAGGCCAGCTTCTTGAATTAGTTGCTCAGCATATAGATTGAATAAGTATAGTGAAAGGATACAACTCTAATGCAGAACTTTCCTGATTTTAAACTACAGAATATCCCCGTATTGTATTTGAATGAATGCCGTTTGCTCTATGTACAATTTCCATTCTTTGCAATGTTATCCATAATTTATTATAATCCACACAGTCAAATGATTTTGCATAGTGAATAAACACAAGTAAATATCCTTCTGGTATTCTCTGCTTTCAGCCAATAATGATATTGATAATGATATCCCTAGCTCCATGTCCTCTCCTGAACCCAGCTTTTATTTCTGTCAGTTCCCAATTTATGTACCACTACAGAAGTTTTTGAATTATCGTAAGCAAAAATTTGCTCTTGCAGGTGATATGATATGATATTGTTAAATAATTTTGACTTCCTGCTGGATTATCTCTGGAATGGGCACAAATGTGGTCAGGTGGCTATCTTCTAAATTTCTTATCATAAGTGAATGACTCCTTCCAGAACTGCATGCTTTGTTTCAAACAACTCAATGTGTATCCTGTCAATTGCTGGAGCTTCATTTTTTGCCAATGCCTTCAATACAGCTTGAATGCTACATCCTCAAATGACTGAATGTGGACCAATTCTTTTTGGTACAGTGACTCTGTGCATTTATTCCAACTTATTTTGATGGTTCTTGCATCATTCAATATTTTGCCCACAGAATCCTTCAATATTAAAGCTCAAGGATTTTTTATCTTCAGTCCTTTCAGTCTGAGAAACGTTGAGAATGCTCTTCCCTTTTAGAAGGTCTTTGCATGTTTCCTTGTACTTTGTCTTTTTGAGCTACCCTTTGAAATCTTCTGCTCAGCTCTTTCACATCATCATTTTTTTTTCATTCACTTTAGCTACAATTGTATGTGGTAGGTCCTGGCAATAAAAAAAGAGAAATACAAATGGTTGCTGTCCTCAGTGAACAGACAGGTTAATTACGAAGACAGGCCCTTAAACATACAAATTATACTATTCTAGATATAGGAATAATGCTATTCTACAGAAACGGTTGTTGAGCAAAGCTTTACAAAAGGGGTGACATTTCAGCAAAGGTATAAATGATATGTAAGAATTTGGCAAGCACAGAAAAGGAGAAAGTATTCCAGACAGAGAGAAATACTAAAGGCAAAGCTGTAGAACCATGAAAGTGCCTAATGTAATGGGGAAGCTAGAAGAGGAGTGCAGAAAGTGGGTAGGGATAAGTTTAATATAAACCAGCCTCTGAAAAAAAACCTCAACAGGAAGCAAAAATCTCAGAACAAGAGATTTCACCTGGAATGAAGCAAATATTATTTTGTTCATTTTCCATAAACAATTGTGCTCTCCTCCTCACTAAGCATATTAAGAATGTCTGTTGAGAGAATTCTAACTACAAGTTGCTACCTTTTTCCTCAGCCAAAAACAAATTCACCACAAAGAATAATGACGATCTATTTTCACACACTCAGAGTCATGGACAAAGCTTGAGCTTATATAGAAGAAAGTCAGTGAACCTACTTTTCAAGAATAGAAAACTAGCAATTACTGGATATTTGCGATATGTCAATCACTACACTTAGAAGGGATGCAATTTCACCTTCAAACCAAATCTATGGCGTAGTCATAATTCCCAATTTTCAGATTTCTAGGGAGCATAGTGGCTAAGACACTTGCCTGCTAACCAGACGGCTGGCGGTTCAAACCCACCAGCCACTCCTCGGAAGGAAGGTTGGGCAATCCTACTTCCGTAGTGATACTGCCTCGGAAACCCAAGGAGGGATCGCTATGAGTCGGGTTTGACTCAACGGCACATAACAACAACAAAACTAATAACCACAAAGAGTTTAAATGGTTGTACAAGGTATTGTGGCTAGAAAGTAACAGCTAATTTTGAATCCTAAAACAATGTTCACAGAAAAGCATTCTGCTAGATTTTAGTAATATTTTCTCCAAAAAAAAAAAGAAAAGAAAAGAAAACATCCTACTTCCTTTTCTTTCCACTTTGCCCACACTGCTGACAAACAGATAGCACATGTAAAACACTGACAGATTCCAAATAAAAAAGTTGCTATCCAGAGGCATAGCTAGGATATAACAGATATGGCATGTATGGCATGTGCCCTGGGCACCATTTGAAGAGAGGAGTCAAACCGCAGTAATTATTGGGCATAGTACTGTCCATAGCAACTTATGGGAGGTCATTCAGAAATTTAAAACTATCTGTAGAAAGGACTACTTTCTAGAGATACACCTCTGTTACTATCTGTCAAATCTGACTTGTGGCAAACTCACAAACATCAGAGTTGGACTGTACTCCAGAGGGTCTTCAATGCTGATTTATCATAAGTAAATCACCAGACTTCTGAGATGCTTCTGGGTAAACTCTAACTTCACATATTTTGGTCAGCAGCTATGGTAGTTAGGCTGTGTGTCAAGTTTGCTAGAGCGTGGCCTTGAGAGTCTGGGCTGCTAGACATAGTTATTACCCATGATGAGACTGGTTATCAACTCCATGGTGGAATCTACTGTGAGATGTTGAGTATTAGGGATGTGCTCTGCTTCCAGTATATAATCAGCAGCTTTGAAGAAGGTCTCTAACTTATTGGCACACCTAGATCCTGCATTAGCCTGAGTGAGCTGCCATGTTGTCTGCCAATCTTGGGAGTGTTTAATAAGTGGCCCACCATGTTGTTTAATAATCTTATGACTGTGCCATTTTGCTTCTTGTCCATGGGTTTGACAACCTCAACAGTCAAGAGCTGTCTGAGTTAAGAAAAGCCTACAACTTCAGTGGGCCAGGAGCAAGAGGCAAAGCTGAAGCTCAAAGTCAAGGGGCCTCCACATAGCCCCTAGAGCTGGCACTTTGAGCTTGGACTTCTAGCATCCTAAACTGTCTCCACTACTCGTCTGTCAGTTTGTTATACTGTGCTGCCTTGCATGTTGCTCTGAGGCTGGAGGCTATGTAACCAGTGTTTCAAACACCAGAACAGCCAACAATGGTGTACAAGTTTCAGTGGAGCTTCCAGACTAAGACAAACTCAGAAGAAAAAAGGAGCCATCCACATCTCAAAGAATCAGGCAGTGAAAACCTTATGAATAGCAGTGAAAAACTGTCTCATATGTTAATAGAATACTTCATAAATAGCTCTGAAACATAGTCTGATATAGCGCTGGAACATGAGGCCCTCAGGTCCAAAGGCACTCAAAATATGACTGGAGTAGAGCTGCCTCCTCAAAGTAGAGTAATGACATGGATAGAGTAAAGTTTTCAGGACCTCCATTTGCTGATGTGGAACAACTGAAAACAGGAAGAAAAAGCTGTAAACATCCAATAATAAGAAGGTGGAATGTATGAAGTATGAATCTAGAAAAATTGGAAGTTGTCAAAAATAAAATGCAACACATAAAGAATGATGACCTATGCATTAGTGAACTGAAATGGACCTTTTATGACCATTTTGAATCAGACAACCATATGATCTACAATGCCGAGAAAGACAAATTGAAAAATAATGGCATGGCGTTCATCATCACAAAATGTTTCAAGATCTATCCTAAAGTACAATGCTGTCAGTGGTAAGATAATATCCATATACCTACAAGGAATACCAGTTAATATGACTATTATTCAAATTCATGAACCAACCATCAATCCCAAAGAAAAGGAAATTGAAGATTTTTACCAACATTTGCAGGCTGAAATTGACCAAATGCACAATCAAGATATATTATTACTGGTGAATGGAATGCAAAAGTTGGAAACAAAGAAGAATCATGAGTAATTAGAAAATATGTCTTGGTGATAAAATGATGCAGGAGATCACATGATAGAACACTGCAAGACCAATGACTTATTCATTCCAAATACATTTTTTTCAACAACATAAATGGTAGCTCTCTATACTCGTAGACTTAGCGAGATGGAATACACAGGAATCAGATAAATTCCATCTGTGGAAAGAGGCCATAGAGAAACTCAAAATCTTCAGCCAAAACAAGGCCAGTACCTGACCGTGGAACAGACCATCAACTGCTCATATGCAAGTTCAACGAGATGTATTGACATGGTGGCTGCGATGATGGGCTCAAGTATAGCAAGGATTGTGGAGCTGGCGTGGGATCAGGTGGTGTTTTGTTCTGCTCTGCATAGGGTCATTATGAGTCAGAAATGATTTGATGGCACCTAACAACAACAAGTTCAAGTTGAAACTGAAGGCAAATAAAACAAGTCCATGAAAGCCACAATATAACATTGATTATATCCCATTTCAATTTAGAGACCATATGAAGAAAAGACTTGACAAATTGACACCAATGACTGAAAACAAGATGAACTGTGGAATGACATCAAGAACACCATACATGAAGAAAGCAAAAGATCATTAAAAAGACAAGGGGGAAAAAAGACAAAAATGGATGTCAAAAGAGACTCTGAAACTTGCTCTTGAATGGTGAATAGCTAAAGCAAATGGAAGAAATGACAAGATAAAAGTGCTGAATAGAAGATTTCAAAGAGCAGCTTGAGAAAACAAAGCAAATTATTATAATGAATTGTGCCAAGACCTGGAGTTAGAAAACCAAAAGGAAGAACACACTCAACATTTCTCAAGCTAAAAAAGTTGAAGAAAAAAGTCAAGCCTCAAGTTGCAATACTGAAAGTTTCTATGGGCAAACTATTGAATGATGCAGGAAACATCAAAAGAAGATAGAAGGAATACACAAAATCACAGTACCAAAAAGAATTGGTTGATGTTCATCCATTTCAGAAGATACCACATAATCAAGACCCAATGGTATTGAAGGTAGCAGTTGAGGCTGGACTAAAGGGATTAGTGAAAAGCAAAGCTCCAGCAATTGACGGAATACCCATTAAGATGTTTGAAAAACTGATGCCATGCGGGAAGCACTTACTCATCTATGCTAAGAAATTTTGAAGACAGCTACCTGACCAATTAAATATGGGAAGAGGCCCATATTTGAACCCATTACAAAGAAAGGTGATCCCACAGATTGTGGAAATTATCAAACATTATCATTAATATCACACACAAGTAAAATCGTGCTGAAGATAATTCAAAAACAGTTGCACCAGTATATTGACAGGGAACTTCCAGAAACGCAAGCTGGATTCAGAAGAGGATGTGGAATAAGGGATACCATTACTGATGTCAGATGGATCTTCGCTGAAAGCAAAGAATAACAGAAAGATGTTTACTTATGTTTTATTGACTATGCAGAATCATATGATTGTGAGGATCATAATAAGTTATGGATAACATTGAGAAGAATGGGAATTCCAGAACACTTAATTGTACTCATGAGGAACTTGTAAATAGATCAGGAGGCTGTCAATCAAACAGAACAAGGGGATTCTGCATGGTTTAAAATCAGGAAGGGAGTGTGTCAGGGTTATATTGTTTCACCACACTTATTAAATTTGTATGGTAAGCAAATAATCCAAAAAAGTGGACTACAGGAAGAAGAACACAGCATCAAGATTGAAGGAAGACTCATTGATGACCTGTGATAAGCAGATGACACAACCTTCCTTGCTGAAAGTGGAGATGACTTGAAGCACTTAACTGATGAAGATTAAAGACTACAGTCTGCAGGATAGATTACACCTCAACAAAGAAAATGAAAATCTTCACAACTAGACCAATAAGCAGCATCACAATAAATGCAAAAAAAGATTGAAGTTGTCAAAGATTTCATATTACTTAGTTCCACAACATAACACCTCTCTTCCCACTTCCACCTTGTAGTTACCTCTTCCCTGTATCCTTCCCTTCCACGCACTCCCACCTCCCACCCCACCTGCTGTCTCCTTTTGGAAACACTTCCCTTCTATTCTCCCACAATTGAACACTCCAAGGAGTGTACCTATGTGATTTAAATGTTCACCCCATATACCTGTCTATTGTTTGACTGGAAGCCACAGGAGTGAGTTCAGTTCCAGACCTGGAGGGTAACTAGGGGTCATAGTCTCAGGGCTCTCACTAGACTCTATCAAATCAGCAAACCTGGTCTTTTTCTTTTCTTTTTTTTTTTAAATGATTTTGAGTTTTGTTACACATTGTTCTCCCACTCTGTCCAGGATCTCCTGCAATGATCCCACTCCGAATGGTTGACAGGATAGTCAGGCACCACCTAGTTCTTCTGTTCTCCTGTTCATATAGGCTGAGGATAGCATGGTCTACCAGTCCCCTTGGACTAATTATTTCCATGCATCTTTGGTTTTCCTCATTCTGGGAAGAATTCTTTTAAAAAGAATAAAGGGATTTCTTTGTAAAAGATAAAAATTTTCAAGGATAGAATAATGAGGAATGAAAGCAACAGCAACATGCTTTGAAAGCTAAAAAGTGGTGTACATATCTGTGGTTCATTAAATCACTGAGGAGTTACAACCTGTATGCTCAATAAACAAAGTAAAAATATTCGCTACAAATTAATAAGTAAAAACAAGTAAACCTGTGCTTACAGTGCTTATTGAGTACTCCATCCCTGTCCCACCCATTGCCATCAGGTTGATTCTAACTCATAGCTACCTTATAGGACAGAATACAACAGTCCTGTAAGGTTTCCAAGACTGCAAATCTTCATGGAAGCAGACCACAACATCTCTCACCCACCAAGTGGCATTAGGATTGAACCACTGACCCCTGGTTAGCAGCCAAATGCCCCAACCACTGTGCCAACAGAGCTCCTTCTGTCGCTGTGAGTGACTATGATTTTGAAAAGAGCTTTGATTACACAGGAAGCTGCTGTGAGGTTGGAAGAGAAACATATTCCAGGCACACCGAGAAGCACAATCTTTCATGTGGTAAAAAAAAAAAGGGGGAAATTGTTCACTACTGATTAGTAAGAGAGCACAAATAAGTCCATGCTTATTGTGCTTACTGTGCACTCTGACATTAGATACAACCAATGTCACATGAAAGATTCTACACTACGATAAAGAATTATACAAGAGGTGCCAATTCCTTCAGTGTTGCACAGCCTACTTGTTGTTGTTATGTACCATCGAGTCGAACCCCACTCATAGTGACCCCTCCTTGGGTTTCCAAGGCACTGTCACTACAGAAGTAGATTGCCCCATCTTCCTTCCGAGGAGTGGCTGGTGGGTTTGAACCGCCAGCCTTCTGGTTCAGCCTACAGGGATCCAGTTTTTGCTGTGTGAGTTTCCAAAGCTCCCAGCCAAGATCCCTCCAGAACATCTTAAGCAAATGACTACTTATTGATTTAGAATACCTGAGAATATTAAAACAAAAAGCAAGAGTGGGAAAAACAGAAAATCAGTCTAATTTGCCCTCCAGAAGAGGAAATGATAGGACCAGGTATTTCTGGACTAGATGTTAAAGGTGAAGCTATTAAAAGTAGGACAAAGAGGAAGCTACTTAAGCAATATTTAAAAACTAGAACACCATCCCTGCAACACATACACATACACATACACACTGTACAGAAATTCCACCCCAGTAGTGGAAGCTTGCTAGGTAAAATCTGGAGAAAGTAAAACAGAGCATCTCTGGACGGGAAGACAAGGTACACAGATGACTTTATGAGTTCTGTACCAAAAAGAGGTTAAACAAAGTTAGTATAAAACATTCATGAGAAAAATGTAAATGAGACATTGTCATATATATTCATGAGCCTTGTATGTTAGATCTGAGCCACTATTTTTTAAAAGTATATCTTATTTATTTTATATGTACTTGAGTGCATAATGAACTACTCAAGTTCAAATATTTAATAAAGACCTTTTGAAATTTTAGGGCATGCTTCATGTGGTATAGTAAATTACTTTGTGTGGCTTTTCTACCCATAAGTCTTTGTAAACTCCAAGGTGGGATTTGCTATGAGAAACTGAGGAGCTCCTGATTGCTGAAGGTGTCCA
>NW_006922363.1:897357-897934 GCF_000298275.1 Orycteropus afer afer
CAGTAATAGGCCTTGGGTTACTGCTGGTAATCCTGTCTTCCTCTTGTGAGATTAGAGGAGGTCAGAACATGTGGCCTCCTTGCCATTTTTGCACTTCACAAATTTTACTCACATAGTATGAATTATCAAATTTAAGCAGTATCTGTCACCAACTGAAACTAAGGAGAGATGCTGCTTAAACTTGGCAATTTGTTAATGATCACACAATTCTAGGGAATGACCCACAAGTCCCAGTCACACAGTCAGAATCACCAAAAAAAAAAAGAATTAATTCCAACTTAGGAGACATGCCACTTAAATCTGGCAATTCAGACTCTGTCACTATGTGACCAAAACTTGTGAAACATGCCACAAAACTGCTCAATCATTATCTTGAATTGTTGTTGTTGTTGCTGTTATGTGCCATCAAGTCGGACTTGATTCATAGGGACCCCTCCTTGGGTTTCCGAGGCAGTATCACTATGGAAGTAGATTGTCCAACCTGCCTTCTGAGAGTTGGCTGGTGGGTTTGAACCACCAGCCTTCTGGTTAGCAGTCAAGTGCCTTAGGCCTATGGTACCAGAGCTCCTTTTATCTT
>NW_006922363.1:900068-901078 GCF_000298275.1 Orycteropus afer afer
ATCAACCTCCTCAAAACCAAACACTAAGACAAAATCCTGAAAGGATCACGGGAAAAACAAAAAGTTACCTACAAAGAACATCCAGTAAGAATAAGCTCTGATTTCTCAGCAGAAACCATGCAAGCAAGAAGGCAATGGGATGGTATATATAAACCCCAGAAAGAGAAAAATTTCCAACCAAGAACTATATACCTGGCAAAACCGTCCCTCAAATATGATGATGAAATTAGGAGATTTCCAGATAAGCAGAAACTAAGGTAATTTGTTAAAACCAGACCAACCTTACAAGAGATGCTAAAGGGAGTCCTCTGAACAGAGAAACAAAAATAGAAAATAACACCGACCATTAATACACAGGATGAAATAACCCAGAAACCACAGCTACAGACATTTCCAAAGTAAAATGAGCTTACAAGATTGTAATCAGGGAACCAGAGACATCAATTGGCAAGTGAGGACAACTACAAACAAAGAGAGGGAAAAGACTGTGTAGTTAAAGAACTTCTAAAAGGCGAGGAAGTTAAGTGAGTTTCAAGATATAATGGACAGTTCTAAACTCAGGGAGAAAATTATAAATCATAGGGTGACGTCAAAGAAAAAGAATAAAACTTCACATTGCAATAAAAAAGAAGACAAGCACAAATATTCAGCATATACTGATACAACAGCAACAAAGGAAATTATAACAGGATTCATATACTTAATGAGCTCACCACAGAAAATAATATGGAACAAAGAAACCAGGGACACGATGAAAAAATACATAACAAAATGACAGCAACAAACTCAAACTTATCAATAATTACACTGAATGTTAATGGATTAAATGCACCACTCAAGAGATGGAGAGTTCAAAATTGGGTAAGAACACTAAACCCATCAATATGCTGCCTACAAGAGAAACACCTTACAAATAAAGACAAAAATACACTAAAAGTCAAAAGGTGGAAAAAGATATATCAAGCAAATGGCAACTGGAAGAGAGCAGGAGTGGCGATATTAATTTCTGA
>NW_006922363.1:901453-903657 GCF_000298275.1 Orycteropus afer afer
TATCAAATTAGAAATCAACAATAGGAAGATCAACAGGAAAAGAGTAAACACATGGAAACTGAACAACACCCTCCTTGAGAAAGACTGGGTGAGAGAAGAAATAAAATTTAAATTCAAAAATTCCTTGAATCAAACAAGAATGAAAACACAACATACCAAAATCTTTGGGACAGAGCAAAAGGTCAATTTATAGCAATAAATGCACACATCAAAAGAGATGACAGAGCCAATCAACACTTTTAACCAACATCTCCAACAATTAGAAAAAGAACAGCAAGAAAAGTCTACACTCACCAGAAGAAAGGAAATAATCAAGAATTAGCTTTCTATGAACTTTGTACTCAAAATAAGATAAAATTGATGTTTTCTTCAGAATAAACATAGCATAGAATTGCTGGACTTTCTATCAATAATATGACTAAATAAAAACTAGTTATATTATCACATATTTTTGCACCTGTGTAAACAAAGGATAATTTGATAATTAAAAGTAACCTCCAGAGAGTTTATGTATCTCTACATAAAATAATCTAAAATTTTTCAGTCACCCAACAAGGGAACACTCCAGGATATGAATAATGGAGTTTTTGGTCCATATTCCTTGATTACTTTAGTTACCAACGTTTGTCCAGTGGTCCATTGAACAGATCTTTATTTCAGTCCTCAAAAACTTCTTATAACTATTACTTTTTATTATCATGTCATCATAGCATAATTTTTTTTATTATTACTTTGAATGTGTCTCTTGTATCTTAAGCATAAATAGAAGTTTGAAGAAAGAGCAATGGTGTTCAGATAATCCAAGCAACTATACCATTTGCTTGGCCTATCAGATTGTTTAAAAACTTTTTCTAAATAGTCCAGAAAATTCTTTCAAGTCTCTAGTTGTTTTGGAGAGCATTTCATACATATTTATTGGAAACGCACCAGCCAGTCCTCGCAAGGAAGGATGGGCAATCTACTTCCATAGTGACACCACCTTGGAAACCCAATGAGGGGTTGCTATGAGTCAGATCTGACTTGACGGCAGTGTGTTACTAAGTAAGAAATGGTGAAGACTATATATAAAAAAATAATAATCAGGGGCTCTAGAATAATAGGGGCAAGGCATTGGTCTGCAAAACACAAGGTCAGTGGGTCAAACCCACCAGCCACTATGCAGAAGGAAAATGTGGTGATCCACTTACACAAGGACCTACAGCCTTAGAAACCCAATGGGTATGGCTATGAGTCAGAATCAACTCAATGGCAATAAGTTTGGTTTGATACATAACAATGGATTTTTGAATACTTTGATCTATATTAAAAAATTTACATTTTAAAGCTAATTAAGGACTTTGGGTAAGATGGCTGACAAGCTGCACAAACACTCTTCAACAAATAAAAGAGAAACAAATTGACACAGATAAAGAAGATAATCCTGGAGCACTAAGCTTTTAAAGGAAGGATACAGAAATGGATAAAACACCCTCTAGTAGAAGAACCTGAATGAAAACAATGAATAAGGAGATGAAGGGAGCTGCGAACTGTCAGCAATCCTGATATCATGAACGGTTTGACTATTTCCAAGTGTTGTCAGGACCTGAGAATTAACCTAAGAATCAGCCTTCCTCACCAAGGTCTGCATGGATGACTGCACTGGAGGCTGATGACTAAAAAGGGAAACAGCAAAGAAAGAGACAAACTGAGCAATGGACTTTCAGATGCTCCAATGGTGAAGCCATTTTAAATGGTTAAAAGTAGGTGGGACACACCCTCTTGATGAATGAAGGTGCAGCCATTACATTACACACCTCCAACACTAAGGGCCCGCATAAATTCCATCCCAGTGTGTGTGTTCTGACGGAGTCTGGGTGTCCTGCCCCACCCCATCCCCAGATTAGTCTTCAGGTTTATTTTTTTGTGTTTCCTTTTTTTGTTTGTTTGTTCCTTCCCTTTTACTTTTATTCTTTCTTTTTCCTTTTCTAGACTATACTTCTAGGCATTTATTTTTCCTCTTTCTTTTTCCAGGATTTCATTTTTATTTCATCTTTCTTATAGTTCTTGCATTCCTTGTTTTACTTTTCGCATTTTTCACATTTTCTTAATTATTCTAGTTATTTTTTCTTACTCCCTCCCACACCCTAGGTATTGTGGGGTGTGTTTTTTCGCTTTTTCTATTTATATGTCTTTTGTACTTTTAAATTATTTCTTTGAATATTTCT
>NW_006922363.1:903785-904324 GCF_000298275.1 Orycteropus afer afer
GGTGGTTTTCTTGATTATTGTTTTCATCAGAGTAAGAGACAGTAACAGAAAAAATAATAAGACCCAACCATACTCACAACTCCTGCAGCTCCACCCACTGAATGAAAGCCATCATGTGCTTCTGAAATAACTGTCTCATGATACACAACAGCCAGAACAAGCCAAACTCACTCTTCACAAACAGCTAACAGGGATCTGTGCACCCACTCTCATTCTCTACCACACTCACCAGGTGACAGGTGGTGAATGTATAAGTGCTCCCAACTAGCGAATAGAGGAGCACAGTACTCTGCTTATTAAAATACATCTAAATAAAACAAAGAAAATGAAAATCTTGGGCAAACCACTACAACATACAATTACCAACTAAATATACACACAACATCAGAACAATGTCTCAGAGACAAACAAACCATCACAGTCCACATAAAGAAGTAAGATAAAGCAATAGGAACAAGGGACCAGGATACAGATCTGTAACACATCCCTGAGGAAGAAGCAGCATTGGAACTCCCTGATAAGGAATTCAAAAGAGTTAT
>NW_006922363.1:906274-907272 GCF_000298275.1 Orycteropus afer afer
GCCAGATGAATTATGGGAAGATATCAAGAACATTATCCATGAAGAAAGCAAGAGATCACTAAAAAGACAAGAAAAGAAGAGAAGACCAAAGTGAAGACAGGAATAGACAAATAAAACCACATAAAAAATTGTCACATATTTGTTGGAAGACAATTTTCTTAATATGACAACCAAACCAAACTCACAGTTGTCGAGTCTGATCCAACCCATAGTGACAGCTCCTTGAGTTTCCAAGGCAGTATCATTATCGAAGTAGATTGCCCAACCTTCTTTTTGAAGAGTGGCTGGTGGGTCTGAACCACCAGCCTTCTGGTTAGTAGTCAATTGCATTAATCACTACACCACCAGAACTCCCACTTAATATGAAAAAGGCAAAAATATATCCATACAAGAAGTCCAGTGAACCCCAAACAGGATAGATCCCCAGAGAAAATCACCAAGACATATGCTCAAACTCACCAAAACCAAAGACAAAGAAAGACTTCTGAAAGAAGGATGGAAAAAATGAAAATTCACCTACAAAGGACAACATATAAGGCTAAGATCTGATTTCTCAACAGAAACCATTCAGGCAAGAAGGCAAAGGGATGGTAGATAAAAAACTCCAAAAGAAAATAATTTCCAACCAATAATTATATATTTTTGTTGTTGTTATTTGCCAACGAGTCATCTCCAACTCTTAGCAACCTCATGTACATCAGAACAAAACACTGCCCAGTTCTGTGACATCCCCATGATCCCTACTATACTTGAGCCCCTCGCTAAAGGCACTGTTGTCAATGCACTTGTTGAGGGTATTCCCCTTTTTCACTGACCCTCCACTTTACCAAGCATGACATCCTTCTCCAGAAAATGGTCCCTTCTAACCACATGACCAAATAGGTGTGATGAAGTCTGGCCATTCTCACTTTCAAGGAGCACTCCAGCTGCACTTCCTCCAGGACAGCTTTGTTAGTTCTTTTATCAGTCCATGGTACGTTCAGCATTCTTCGCCAGCA
>NW_006922363.1:907825-910163 GCF_000298275.1 Orycteropus afer afer
ATATAATACCTGGGAATAAATCTAAGCAGGGACAAAAGACCTATACAAAGAAAACTGCAAAATACTCCTTCAAGAAACCAAAAGAGATCTACATAAATGGAAAAACATACCTACCATGCTTGTGGATAGGAAGATTGAACATTGTGAAAATATCAATACTATCCAAAGCAATCTATATATTCAGTGCAATCCTAATGCAGATCTAATCAACACTATTTAAACAAATAGAAAAACCAATCAATAGTTTTATATGGAAAGAAAGAGACCTCAGATAAGCAAAGCACTACTGAAGAAGAAAAACAAAGTAGGAGGTCTCACATTACCAGATCTGAAAACCTACTATATAGCCACAATAGTCAAAACAGCCTGGTACTAGTACAGTGACAGACACATAGACCAGTGGAATAGAATTAAGAACTTAGAAATAAATCCATTGACCTACGGTCAGCTGATTTTTGACAAAGGGTTGAAATGATTGCCTCTTTAACAAATGATGATGGCAAAACTGGATGTCCAATTGCAGAAAAGTGAAACAAGATCCGTACCTCATATAATACACGAAAACTAATGCCACATGGATGAAAGACTTAAATGTGAAACCTAAAACTATAAAGTTCCTCAAGGAAAAAGTAGGAGCAAATTTAAGGGCAATCATTGATGGCATAAACAGACTATCAAGCATAACCCAAAATGTACAAACAGCAGAAGACAAACCAGATGAATAGAACATTTCAAAAATTAAATTTTTGTGTGCTTCCAAAGACTTCTCCAAAAGAGTAAAAAGAGAACCTACAGATTGAGAAAAAATATTTGGCAATGACCTATCTGACAAGGGACTTAACTCCAGAAATTTACAGAAAACTCCAATACCTAAACAACAAAAAGACAAATAATCCAATTTAAAAATGGCAGAAGACATGAATAGACACTTCACCAAGGAGGATATAGAGGCAGCCATGAAGAAATGCCCATGATCATTAGATACTGTTGTTGTTTTTATGTGCCGTCGAGTCGGACCCGACTCACAGTGGACCCCTCCTTGGGATTCTGAGGCAGTATCACACAGAAGTAGATTGCCCAACCTTTCTTCCGAGGAATGGCTGGTGGGTTTGAACCACCAGCCTTCTAGATAGCAGTCAAGTGCCTTAGCCACCACGCTACCAGAGCTCCTCATTAGCCATTAGAGAGAAGCAAATCAAAACAGTGAGATACCATCTTGCCCAAGCACCAGTAGCAAAGTTCAACAAGACAGAAAATAACAAATACTGGTGAGGATGTGAAGAGATTAGGACTCTCATACAATGCTGGTGGGACTGTAAGATGGTACAACTACTGTGGAGAGCAGTATGGTGATTTCTTTAAAAGTTGGATTTAGAAATACCATTTAACATAGCCATTCCATTACTAGGTATATTACCTAAAGAAGTGAGAGCCATGACAAGAACAGACATATTCACACCCATGTTCATCGCAGCACTATTTACAATAGCAAAAAGATGGAAACAACCTAGGTGTCCATCAACTGAGGAATGGATAACCAAACTATGGTACATACACACAATGGAATACTATGTAACCCTAAAAAATATCCAAATACCACATAACACGGATGAACTTGGAGGATATTATTCTGAGTGAAATAAGTCAATCACAGAAGGACAAGTATTGCATTAGTCCATCATTGTAATAAGTCAAGGAAAGGTTAAAAAAAAAAAACAACTTTTATTCACTCTATTGGCTTTGTTGCTGGTGTGGTCTGAATATTGACATCCCTATTTCTCTATGTATATTTTTTTGTGAGCTTATCTTGAGAATCTTTTTCTGCTTTGGTTTCTAGGTGGTAGTGTCAAGTGTCTTGCTTTTAATTTGTTGTTCTCTGTTGTGGGTTCTCTATTGGAAGGACTCCCTTTAGTATTTCTTGTAGGATTGGTTTGGTCTGCTTCTCAAAAATGCCTCTAATTTCTGTTTGTCTGAGAATGTCTTGATTACACCCTCATATGTGAGAGATATTTTGGCTGTCCATATAATTCTTGGTTGGCAATTCTTTTCCTTCAATGCTTTCTATACGCCATCCCACTGCATGAATGGTTTCTGCTTAGAAATAAAAGCTTATTCTGAATGGTTATCCATTGTAAGTGACATTTCATTTTATCTGAGCTGCTCCCAAGATTCTTTCTTTATCTTTGGTTTTGGAAAGTTTGATTATGATTTATCTTTGTGACTTTCTCTTGGGATCTATCCTGTATGGGGCTCGTTGGGCTTCTTGGATGAATATATTTTCTTCCTTCATGATATGGGGAAAATTTTCTCTTAGCAACTCTTCAACAATTTTCTGTGT
>NW_006922363.1:910933-911754 GCF_000298275.1 Orycteropus afer afer
GTCTATTGGGTAAGGTATTCAGTGTAGAAGTAAAAGTTGACTAGTGGAGGTTTAGTATGTTCTTCCTATTGGACGAGGTAGGGGAGAAAAGGAAAATGAAAGGAAAAAAAAGAAAGAAAAGAAAAGCACAAGAACTCAATCCCAGGATAGAAAGGTAGAAGGAGTTCTCCATGTTTGGCATGGAATATTTCAGTTAGCAATGCAGGCACGGGAAGGACAGCCTGGGTCCTTCGGGGGCCCTCTATCAATGATGATGCCCACCTGTCAAGCAAAGCCCTTGCAGTATAAACCCAATACTAGACCCTTAAAGGACAAAGGACCACCTTCTTCTGCATGGAACAAGTCATGAAATCCCAGTTCAGATATCACTCTGTGCTAAAAAGGGTTGCCAAGAGTTGGACATGAGCACATTGATATGTATCTGCTTGTGGGTTCCATTTACGGGGAGAGAGTTTGTTCTCCCTTTCACCCGACTCCCTTCCGGATTCTGCAGCAGCCCAAGCCAAGGTAGCCTTGATTCGTTTCCCAGTAAGATCTTTGTTCTCACACAAAGTTCCAGCTCACTGCAAAAAACTCCCAGTATGGCTATTCTGAATCCCCAACCCCCGTGTGTTCCATGATTTCTTTTTCTTCCTTCCCTCCTCTTTGAACTCCTTTATATTTCTAATAACTCCTCTCAGTCTCCACTGGCTGGACATGATTAACTTTCCCAGTCACTTAACTTGCACCTGTCTGCAGCCTTCACTGGATCTAATACTTTATCTTCCCATTAGCTGCTCATAACTCCAGTATCATTACTTGTATCTGCTTTACCTAAATAG
>NW_006922363.1:914654-919404 GCF_000298275.1 Orycteropus afer afer
GGGATCGGGCAGTGTTTCGTTCTGCTGTGCATGGGGTCGCTATGAGTCGGAAACGACTCGACGGCACTTAACAACAACAACATGACATAATTTATTTATCCTTGAGCAAGTCAATACATTTTCTGTGCCTACAAAATGTGAAATCTGAACTGCATGATGATTGGTGAAAATAGTGATAATTATAGCATTTCATCAGTTTCAAGATACACATATTTTTACATTTTGATATCTCTCAAATCAGATTATATCACTATTGATGGCATATCATAGATTTATTCACATCTTTTCCCTCTTAGTTGTATATAAAATAATGAGTAGATATACATACAACCATAAGTGTCTGAGATATGTGGAAAGGTAAGTAACATTTATTTATCAATTACCATGTACCACACACTGTTCTGGGAGCTCTGGTAGCATAGTGCGTAAGGCACTTGACTGCTAACCAGAAGGCTGGAGGTTCAAACCCACCAGCCACTCCTCGGAAAGAAGATGGGGCAATCTACTTCTGTAGTGATACTGCCTCAGAAATCCAAGGAGGGGTCACTATGAGTCGGGTCCGACTTGATGGCATATAACAACAACAACAACACACATTGTTATAAGGGCATTATAAGGATTAACTTCATTAATTCTCAAAACCACCCCCTGAGATAGGTACTGTGATTAGTCCCAAATTTATGCTGGAGAAAACTTAAGCACAGAGAGGTAGTAACTGGCCCAAAGTTACAGAGCAAATAAGTAAAAGAGCCACAATTCAAAATTAGGGAGCCTGTTTCAGAGTCTATACTCCTAACCACTATGGATGACTTCCCAATTCCTTCCTCCTTCTAGCTCTAACTCCCTGGCAGCTTCCGCATCTGTAAAATGTGAATGACAATCCCTTCCTACCTATCCCATTCCTTGTTGTAAGAATAAAATTAAATAGGGAAAAATAAAACAGGATGATAAAAACAGTAATGCACCAAAGTTTTGTACGATTATTATCATTGATACATACACATAAAACATCACGTTAAGTTTATTTTCAGTACTGTGCAATAAAACATTTATTTTTGTCACATCCTGCAGTTCACAGGTGATGTCAATTTCAGTGTCAGGTTCCAATGAAAATACTATAAGCCAGTAAGACCTTACACTTATCCAGACTGATAGAGCTCTTTTGTCAGACTAGTAGTTGTGATTACAACTTTTCCCTTAAATAGCATACTTTATTATAGCATATCTCACACTATCACAAAAGATTTATTCACCTAGGATCACAGGACACCAATAAAAGAAGAAGTTAAAAAAAAAAAATCAGGCTGCCAGCTCTTTCTCAGGGAGACTAAGAAGAGTTCCTTGGAAGCCAACAGGACATGCAGTGCCAGAGTGTAATGAGGATTGACAAAGCAGCAGTGCTATTGAAATGGTCCTGAGACCAAGACTTACTATAGGCACAACCAGGTTCCTGAGGTTCTTCAGATTTTTTTTTAGTTATGTTTACTATAACGTGTTAGTCAGAAAGACTCCCACTGGGGACTTGGCACATCACCAAGTGATTGGCACTGAAGTAGCAATGCTCACAGCAAAACATGGTTTAAAACTGGATTCATTTGAAGAACAGAGTGTGAGAGGCTCCTCCAATCATCCTGAAGGGAAAAACCTATGATGTAAAAGGGAACTTCAACACTCTGTTTTATTCATAGGAAGGCCCAAAATCCTTTTGCCTTGACCAATGCAATCCTTATTTCTTGAATTCTTCCTGACTTCCATAACATCTGACTTCATTTTTTTAAATCCCTGCCTTTGGCTACACACTCATCTTATACTGATCTGTTCCTGCCTCAGCTCCCTCACGCCCCCAACCGGAAGTTGCTATAACTTCGCGACTACAAGTGATTCATGTCATCACATCAACAGAATCCATCTGCCAATACCCTACCCTAGAACTGGCCTGCATGCCCTAATATACCTGGAAGGGCTTAAAAGGGACAGTGTATTACATGTGATCAGATTTTGTAAAGCAAAATTGCAAAATGTGAAACCCTATGAAATAAATAATAGTAACAGTAGTAATAATAATAATGTCTACTTCTATTTGGCATCCCTGGGTGGTGTAAACAGTTAAGCACTTGACTACTAGCAAACAGGTTGTCAGTTCACACCCATCCATAGATGCCTTGGGAGAAAGCCTGGTAATCTGCTTTGAAAAGGTTACAGCCTAAAAACCCTATGGGGTAATTCTACTTTCCAACACATGGTGTTGCCCTGAGTCAGAATTAACTTGATAGCTACTTACATCAACAGCAACCACAAAAAAAAAAAAAAAAAAAAAAAAAAACTTCTCTACACTATGTGCTAGGTACTTTACATATACAATTTGGAATCATCCCTTCAGATGTATGAGGCAGATGCCATGATTATCTTCATTGTAGAGGTAAGAAAAGTAAGGCTATTAGAGGTTAAATGATTTCTAAAGGTGTTACCCACAACTGAGAAGTAGCAAAGGAAAAAGAAAGAAAATGGGGGAGGGGACTACATATTTTGACAAATTAGACATAACAAATCATATCACAGCATTAGTTCTCTTGGTTTAGGCCATGGTCCTGCCAGTCAAGTAGCACAGTACAGTTCTGAAAGTCTATGTTTTACCCCTCAGTATAGTGAGTAGTATCTGTAGTCTTAAAAGCCATCTAACATACAATTACCGGTCTTTATTCATCAGGAACAAAAGACAATCAAAGAAATCCAAGAATCAGAGAATGAACTAGACACAGACTAGAATTAATAGTCTACATGAACCACTGTCTTCTGTACCTTAAGACCTTAAGATTTAGATGGTGTTTGACTGATCAGAAACACAATAGATGAATCCTGATAAAAAGAGAGGAAAATGTGCAACAGAACTACAAATTCTTTTTTTTTTTAATTAAATTTAATTTTTTTTTATTGTGATTTGGGTGAAGGTTTACAGAGCAAATTCACTTTCATTACAGCAGTTCACATATACTTTATCTCATGACATTGACTACAATTTCCCATGATGCAACAGCTCCCCTCCCACTTCCTCCCCATAGTTACCTCTTCCCTGTGTCCATCCCTCCATGCACTCCTGCCCCCTGAGCTGTCTCCCGGTGCATAAGCAGCCATTCTTTATCCCATGATTGTTCTCTCCAAGGAGAGGATCTACTTGAGGTAAATGTTTAACTCATGCCTGTCTTTTGTATGGCTAGAAACAACAGGTGTGGGTTTAATTCCAGATCTGAAGTGCAGCTAGGGGCCATAGTCTCAGTGGTTCCAGCAGGCTATATTCGACCAGCAAACATTGTCCCCATCTTTTTTTTTTCCTCCAATGATTTTGAGTTTTGTTCCACATTGTTCTCCCTCTCTATCAAGGATCTCCTACATAGATCCCCTTCCAAGTGGATGACAGTGGTAGCCAGGCACCATCTAGTTCTTCTGCTCTCATAGTCATATAGGCTGCAGATCAGATGGAGTACCAGGCGCTAGAACTGATTGTTTCCATTAATTTCTTCATTCTTCTTTACTCTGGACGAGGAGAGACTCATCGTTGCATTTAGATGGCAGCTTGCTAGCTTTTAAGATCCCAGTCACTACTCACCAAAGTAGGAGGTGGAACAATGTTTTATATAGTATGTTATGCCGATTGAGCTTGATGTTCCCAGCGACTATGGTCCAAAGCCCGCAGGTTCAACTACTCGGTCTCTCTGGGTAGCTGGCTGTGACCAAGCAGTGACCAGAACCTTTCCCCTTGTCAGCTGTACTATACACCTGGGGATTCTGTTCATTCACATAAACTTATAGTACCATTGACTGCCAACCCTATATATGTTTTTGGATACACTCTCCATTTCATAGACATACCTAATCGTTCATCCTGTCCACCCATCTATCCACCCATACACCCATGTTAGCCTTCACTGACAACGCAGTACTGTATGTACAAAAGGGTTCATATTTGTTGTATGTACCTCGAATGTTCCTCTCTATGTCTTTCTCATCCTCAATGCTGCCATATTGATCACTCACATTTGGTACATTGCCCATCCTCAATGCTGCCATATTGATCACTCACATTTGGTACATTGCCCTTCTCTTCACTCAAATCAATACTTATCTCTATCTGTCTAACAGCGATCCCTCCCTTCCCCTCCCCTCCAAACCCTGGTAACAAACAAGGTAAATTTCCTGCTATAGAAAAACCTTTTATTAACTTTTGCAATGACGGACTAATACAATGCATGTACTTTTGTGATTGACTTATTTCAGTCAACATAACGTCCCCAAGTTCATCCACATTATGCAGTGTTTTGCAGATTTTATATTATTCTTTAGCATTGCACCATATTCCATTCTGTGTATGTAGCATAGTTTGGTTATCCATTCCTCAGTTGATGGACACCTAGGTTGTTCGCATCTTTTGGCTATTGTAAATAGTGCTGAGATGAAAATAGGTGTGCACATATCTGTTCTTGTCATGGCTTTCACTTCTTTAGGGTATATACCTAGTAATGGGATGGCTGGTCAAATGGTATTTCTAATTCCAAATTTTGAAGGAATTTCAATACTGCTTTCCACAATTGTTGTACCAATTTACAGTCCCACCAGCTGTGTAGGAGAGTCCCAATCTCTCCACAACCTCGCCAGCATTTGTTATTTTCTGTCTTGTTGAACTTTGCTACTAGTGCCAGAGCAAGATGGTATCTCATTGTTGTTTTGATTTGCATCTCTCTAATAGCTAATGATC
>NW_006922363.1:920173-923536 GCF_000298275.1 Orycteropus afer afer
AAAAAATTAATTTTTAGAAGGTCCCAATCATCTGGTTTTTCTTCTGCTGTTTGTGCATTTTCAGTTATGCTTGATAGTCTATTTATGCCATATATTAGGGCCCTTAAATTTGCCCCTAGATTTTCCTTGAGGAACTGTATAGTTTTAGGGTTCACTTGTAAGTCTTTGATCCATCTGGAGTTCATTTTTGTGTATGTTGTGAGGTACAAATTTTGTTTCATTTTTCTGCAAATGGATCTCGAGTTTTGCCAGCACCATTTGTCAAACATTCTCTTCCCCATTTAATGGATTTAGGGCCTTTGTCAAAGATCAGCTGACTATAGGTCCATGGATCTATTTCTGGGTTCTCAATTCTATTCCATTGTTCTATGTATCTGTCATTGAAACAGTACCAGGGAGTTTTGACTACTGTGGCTGTATAGTAGGTTTTGAGATACGGCAATGTGAGACCTCCTACTTTGTTTTTCTTCTTCAATAGTGCTTTGTTTATCCAAGGTCTCTTTCCTTTCCATATAAAATTAATGATTTGTTTTTCCATATCCCTAAAGAATGTTGATGGGATCTGGATTGGGATTGCATTGAATGTATAGATTGCTTTTGGTAGAACTGACATTTTTACAATGTTCAATCTTCCTATCCATGAGCATGGGATGTTCTTCCATTTATGTAGATCTCTTATGATTTCTTGAAGTAGTTTTTTTATAGTTTGCTTTGAAGAGGTCTTTTGTGTCCCTGGTAAGATTTATTTCCAAGTTTTTGTTTTGGTTTTTTTTTTTTTTTTTTTTTTGGTAGCTATTGTAAATGGTATTGATTTCCTTATTTCTTTTTCAGCAATCTCTTTGCCAGTGTAGAGGAATCAAACTGATTTTTGGATGTTGATCTTAAGAACTTCAAATTCTTAAAGAATCCAGATTAAAGGACCTACTGATACTATGACCCTGAGTTGCTCCTCAAATCTCAAGCTCAAACTATCCCCACAAGTCTCCTTTAAACTAAGCAAGATTAGTCAAAAAAATAAAGATTGAAAACCTTGACTACTGTAGTTTTTTTATATGAGATAGTTGTTTTAAAGTATAGATAAGAATGTTGGAGGCAAGCAGATTAAGTAAATGGAAATGAAACTACCAGAAGAGAAATAACGAGAATGTTGACACAATATAAAGAACATAACCAATGTCACTGAACATTCTGTCTAGAAACTGTAGAATGAGAACAAGTTTTACTATGTACATTTTCACTAAAAACAAATTGAATAATGAAAAAAACAAGTGGCAGAGGCTTTTCAACAAATGAAGTTATTGATACTGGATGAACATCCAAAACGATTGCCTTTTAGATACTCTTTAAATCTTAAAACTCAAACCAAAACTTTACCTGAAAATGTAATTTTAGCCAAACAACAATTTAGTTTAATTAATTAAGTATCACTACTTGAGGATTAGTATAGTGGCTAAAGCACTTGACTGCTAACCAGAAGGCTGGCGGTTCAAACCCACCAGCCACTCCTCGGAAGGAAGGTTGGGCAATCCTACTTCCGTAGTGATACTGCCTCGGAAACCCAAGGAGGGGTCGCTATGAGTCGGGGCCGACTTGATGGCACAAAACAACAACAACAACAACTTGAGGATTAACAAAGTATCTGGAAAGGTTAGATGAGATTATAAACAGTAGTAGAATAATTTGGAAGGGGATAGCAAGACTGGTTATACAACTTGAAGAATGCAAACAATGTAAATGAATTGTAGAATTTGTTGACATGATATATCCTTTTCTGTGTATATGTTCACAGCAAAAATAAAATAATTTTTTAAAAAAATGGTGCTGGTATAATTAGACATAAACAAGACCCTCCAACCCCCCAAAAATGGACCTCACCCTACATAAGAAACTTTAAGAAAGGACAATTTTATATTAAAACTAACTTAAAATAGATTACTTATACATATGTACAACCTAAAGCTATAACTTATAGAAAAAAAAAATCCTTGAGACCTAGGATTAAGCAAAGTTTTCTTAGATTCCACAAGCATGATCCACAAAATAAAAAGTCAATAAATTAGACTTGACCAAAATTAAAAACTTTTTCTCTGCAAAACCCTGTTGAGAGGATTTTTGAAAAGACAAGTCAATTACCTGAAGAAAATATTTGCAAATCACATATCTGACAAAACACTCATATATAAAAATAAGAAAACAAAAAACCCAATTCAAAAATGGGCAAAATATTTGAACAGGTACTTCAATCCAAAAAGACATATGGATGACAAATAAACACTTAAAAAGATGTTCAACATATTAGCCATTAACCAAAACCAAAACCAAACTCACTGCCATAGAGGCAATTAGACTCAAAGCAACCCCTCCTTGAGTTTCTGAGGCAGTATCTCTACACAAGTAGATTGCTTGCCTAATCTTCCTTCCAAGGAGTGGCTGGTGGGTTTGAAAAGCCAGCCTTCTGGTTAGCAGTCAAATGCCTTAGGCACTACAAATGCAAATTTACACCATGATGAAGTATAACAGGGCCTAATAAGATGGCTCAAATATAAAATAAAATACTTGTAATGTCAAGTGTTGACAAGGAAGCAAAGAAACTGGAATTCGCAAATAATGCTGATGGAAATGTGAAATGGCACAAACACTCTGGAAAATAGTTTGGCAAATTGTAATAAACATACATATATATGATCCCAACATTTCACTTCTGGGCATTTATCCTCTAGTAATTAAAAGTTATGCTCACACAAAAACAGGAATACCAATGTTTAGAGAAGTTGAATTTGTAATCAGCAAACACTGAAAACAATCCAAACGTTCGTCAACTGTGGAATGGGTAAACAATCTTACTTCATCCATATGATGAACTACTGAACAATAAAAAGGAATAAACTACTGATACACTTGGATGGATGACAAAGTCATTTTCCCAAGTGAAAAATAAAATCTCAAAGGTCATGTACTATATGATTCCATTTATGTAACATTCTAAAAATCACAAAATTATAGGGATCTAGAACAGATCAGTGGTTGCCAGGGGTGAAGGAGCTTGAAAATGAGACCAATCTAAGGAAAGCCTGTAGAAATCTTGAAGAAAAATACTAGTAGATATATGTGCAGGGATAACAAGAATTCTTTGTTGGGTGATTACATCAAGAACTATTGCAATTTCTAAACAAAATGCTTAAAAGATTTGCTAATATGATATGGGAATAAAATCCTAAAGTATCAAGCTGTTTCACCAGGAAAACCTCTTAAAACAAGAAGAAAAGGCGGAGAGCCCGCAAGATGGCGGACTAGGTAGAAGGACTGCACAGACCCTCTTCAACAAAGAAAAGGGAAACCAATTGACACAGACACAGAAGATAA
>NW_006922363.1:923912-924746 GCF_000298275.1 Orycteropus afer afer
GACACTCAGGGCCTGCAAGACTGAAAAGGTACGACATTCTTCTTGTTACTACACCCTACACCCGTTTGGTGTACGGAGGTGTGGCCATCCCCACTCCCACCTACCTTCTGGGTCCAGAAGAACTGCATCACAGCCTGTGTGCTCAGACGGATCCTGGGTGCCCTACACAGTCCTCCAACGATTTTTTTCTTTTTTTTTTTTTCTTTTTCTTTCTTTTTAATTTTTTTTTCACTTTCTTTTTCCCGGTGATTAGTTTGCTTGTATTTGTATGTTTCAAACCAACTAATACAATTAATACCTTTGTCCTTTTTATTATTATTCTTAATCTTCCCCTACCAGGTCCTAGTTTTCAGCAGTTTTCCTTTCCCTGTGCCTGGCTGAAATTCTGCCCCATGCCCCAATTTAAGGGTTTTTGTTTGTTTGTTTGTTTGTTCGTTTTTTGTATGCTTTTTTTTTCTTTTCCCCATTTTTTTTTCTCGTGACTAACCCCATTCCATGTTTTTCTTTTTGCAATCTTCCTATTTTTTGCTTCATTTATTATTCTCCATCCCTATTTCTTTTTCTTTTTTTTTTCTTCTTAATGCCCTATACACAGATATTGCACATTTGCTTGTTTTTTCTTCTTTTTTTTTCCTTTTCAATTTTTGGTTATTGTTCATGTGTGATTACATGGTCTGTTTTTCATATATGGGGTTTTATTTTTTGATGGTTATTCAATTGTAATTTGTGTCCAACTGAGTGGGAGACAACAACAGTCCCAATAAGACACAACTACACCCACACCTCCTGCGATTTCACTTACTGAACGAGAGCCACTTCTTCCTTCTCCACCAA
>NW_006922364.1:0-3602 GCF_000298275.1 Orycteropus afer afer
TAAGTTTGGTTTTTGGTTTTTAGAACTTGGACAATGGGGTTTTCATACTCCCCAGATGATTTTAACGTATGGCGACTAATTTAGAGCAGACTTTAAACTGTTCATTCCCTTTTGACCCCCTGCTGAAAATTTGCATTCCCACTTCAGATCACTTGGAAATCTTGTCAAAATGCAGATTATGATTCAGAATATGGGGAGTGGAAATGCAAAGTCTCAGGAGGAGTTCAAATTGGAATGAACCAGTTCAAAGCCCAGCTTTAAACCTCTTTCTTTGTGTATCCAAATTCTGGTCAGTAGAGTTGTGTAGCCCAGTAAGGAGGACTGGTGATGCAATGGTTAATAGCTAGGCTGTTAACCAAAAGGCTGTTCTGACCCACCCAGCTGCTCTGCACTCCTTGGAAGAAAGGCCTGGTGATCTGGTTTTATAAAGATTACAACCTTGAAAACACTACAGGGCACTTCTGCTCTGTCACATGGGGTCACTATGAGTCAAAAATAGACTCACCTTTTTATAGCCCCCAGGTGATTCTAACATATTGCCAGGTTTTACAGCGACTAATTTAGAGCCAACTTTAAATTTTACTAGCAGCCTACTAGTAAAATATATCAGTGGGCGAGCTATAAACCATCTTTCCCAACTAGTTTTAGAGTGTTATGTTAAAAATACAGGTGTCTTAATAATTGCCTTGAGATCAGAGGCGAGTGACTTTCACCTGCACACCTTTGATATGCTTCTGCCAAGAAGGAACCTTTACACAACAAAACAAAACAAAGTCATCGACATCACTACTTTTTGTTTTGTGAGACATTTATCAAGAGAAGTATAATTTGTATCTGACTCGGTAATGTTCTGATGTCTTAAAGAGAAAGATAAATTGAGCTGAAACATTACTCTTTGGTATCTATTTTCTTTTGGGGAAAAATGAGACCATTTATAGACTCTCTTATGGGAGCTCTGGTGGCATAGTGCCTAAGGCATTTGACTGCTAAGCAGAAGGCTGGCAATTTAAACCCATCAGCCACTCCTCAGAAGGAAGGTTGGGCAATCTACTTCCGTAGTGATACTGCCTCGCAAACCCAAGGAGGGGTCGCTATGAGTAGGGTCCGTCTGGACGGCACATAACAACAACAAACAACTGGTGAAAGGAAATGGATCCCAATGTAGCCCTGGTGTTGTATTTAGGTACACTTTCTTGGCTTGGTTTTCCTATGCAAAATGATTGTATCATAAATTCATGTGGGGTGCAGGTAGCAAATTACTAATACTCAGAGTTTCTAAACTCTGAAAGATATCTAGAAAACTGCCCCACTTCTAGAATTTGACTCTTTCACTAGGCTTTAGGAGCTCTAGCACATATGCTTCCTTGGCAGGCAGAGGATTCTAGATCTGTAGGCTTTAGACCTCTAAAGGACTCCAGAGCTCTAGAAATGTGTCCTGAAATATGACTAGTACAACTGAGGAACTAAATTTTTTTTATTTAATTTTAATGTTAATAGCCCTTTGGCTAATTTAGATTGCACAGATATAGCAGAACATTTCCATCCTCACTGAAAGTTCTGTTAGATAGCACTGCTGTAGAAAGCATCAAGAAGCCAATCATTTCATAGCTATTGGCTGTCTTGAGTTTATTGTTGGGCTGATCTCCAAAAATATCGATGTAAATCTTTTTTTTTTTTTTTTAATTGTGATTTGGGTAAAAGTTTACTGTGCAAATTCGTTTTCCACTTAATAAAAAGGAAAAAACAAACTCACTGCCGTCGAGTCAACCCCTCCTTGGGTTTTCAAGGTGATACCTCTACAGAAGTAGATGGCCCAATCTTCTTTCCGAGGAGTGGCTGGTAGGTTTGAACTGCCAACGTTCTGATTAGTAGTCAAATGTGTTAGGCATAGTTCATACATATTTTGTTTCATGACATTGATTACAACGCAGTCCCCATCATTTAACAGCTCTCTTTTCCCTTCCTCCCTGTGGTTACCTTTTCCCTGTGTCTTTTTTTCCTATGCATTCCTGCCCTCTGAGCTATCTCCACATGCGAATGCTTTTAGAAATTTTGTTGTCCTTTTAGAAATTCAGAAATTATCTTTCTATATATAATAGGTAAGACACCCAGGTCTTTTGACCTTGTACTCTTGGCAATGAAAACAGTATTTCAGGTAGAGAAAGCTTAGTGCTTTGGAAAACACACACACACACACATTTTTAAATCAAACACAATAAACCATGAAGCCCCAAATCATAGGAAAAGATTTTTTTTGTAATACCATTACCAATTTTCAGTTGCCATCAAGTTGATTCTAACTCGTGTGTCAGAGTAGAACTGTGCTCCATAGGGTTTCCAATGGCTGATTTTTTCAAAATAAATCATGAGGCCTTTCTTCCAAGGCACCTTTGGGTGGACTCAAAGCTCCAATCTTTTGCTTAGCAGCTGAGCACATTACCGTTTGCACTGCCCAGGACTCTTTGTAGTACCATTACTGTAGTTCATTTCCTGCTCTCATCCAATGTCATGCTTAACAATTCTCTTTCAGATGAGTTTCCTGGCCTGTCATTAGTTGTGTTTGAGGGAGTTTGTCCTCAGACCAGAAATCAGAACTCTAAGTCAGATCTGACTTTTCAAACCATATTATCCTGTTGCAAAAATGGCATGGGAGTGGCATCTGATCTCCTCTAACTTTATAAGGAGCGAGAAGGATCAAGATCAACAGCCCAAGGCTCATTCCTATGAGGTGGAGGTCAGACATGCCACCACCCTCCAAATTTTTACAGTTTCTGACACCAACCATCCCTCACCAACAGCACTCTATATGTCTCCACTGGGTTAATAATTCTTTGTAATGGTCACACAGAACTCAGACAATACTTAGAATTACGGGGTTTAATAGGGAAGTAAAAGGCTACAATTCAGGATTAGGAAAAACTCAGGATATAGTTCCTCAATCAGGACAGCTCTTCTCAACTGTGCCATGGGCACACTTCTCTCTGGCCCTTGGCCTGTCTACCCTGTAGCCCCTTGGCCTCTTCCCTGTTTGGGCAAATGTTACATGCACTCAGCTCTCTCGCTCTGTGAGTGCAGAAGCCCACTGCACTGTCTGCTGCCATCTCTGCTACTGCTTCTTGTCATCTCTCACCATCTCAACAAAGTGTTACACCTCCCTCTCTGTCTCCTGGGTCAATGAATTTTAACACAAGGGTCTCAGGTCCAAGGATACACTCCACTCCTGCCTTTTTTTCCTTGATGGTTTTGAGATTTCCCCTTTATGCCTGTGGAAAGCTCATGTTAAGCCTAGAGGATGGCAAAACTGACCAATGCCCACGTTAGGGTTCCATACACTTTATTTCCATGATCCTACCACCACAAAAGGGCCATGTACATTATTGACATTATTAGCAAGCTATGTAATCCCCTTGGTGGGCCACAAGTACCTCATCTTTGCATAGCCCCACTCAGTTATCTGGTGGGAGTCAGAAAGACCATGGCTAAAAGGGCCAAACCACAGAATTTCTTAATTCTAAGTGACATTGAAGTCAAGAAGCTGTTAAGTAATACATTTGTACTTATTATGTGCTTCAGGTGTTACTTTTTAAATTGTTGTTGTTGTT
>NW_006922364.1:4582-5101 GCF_000298275.1 Orycteropus afer afer
AATAATCAGAAGATGGAATGTATGAAGTTTGAATCTAGGAAAAATAGAACTTGTAAAATATCCTAAGCATTAGTGAGCTGAAATTGACTGATTTTGGCCATTTTGAATCAGACAACCATATGATCTACCATGCTGGGAATGACAAATTGAAAAAGAATGGCATGGCATTCATCATCACAAAGAATGTTTCAACACCTATACTGAAGTATAAAGCTGCCAGTGATAGAATAATATCCATACACCTACAAGGAAGACCAACTAATACTACTATTATTCAAATTTATGTACCAACCACCAAAGCCAAAGATGAGGAAATTGAAGATTTTACCAACTTTTGCAGTCTGAAATTCACCAAACATGCAATCAAGATGTATTGATTATCACTGGTGATTGGAATGCACAAGTTGGAAACAAAGAAGAATCACTGGTAGTTGGAAAATATGGTCTTGGTTATAGAAACAGCCTGGAGATCGCATGATAGAATTCGGCAAGACCAATGACTTATTCATTGCAAATACC
>NW_006922364.1:8296-9276 GCF_000298275.1 Orycteropus afer afer
CACATCTTCATTGGAGCACTTACTCATCAAGATGCACTGAGCTAGATCCCAAGGAGATGTTGTTGTTATGTGCCATCTAGTCGGATCTGACTCATAGTGACCTCTCCTTGGGTTTCCGAGGCAGTATCACTATGGAAGTAGATTGCCCAACCTTCCTTCCAAGCAGTGGCTGATGGGTTTGAACCGCCCGCTTTCTGGTTAGCAGTCAAGTGCCTTAGGCACTACACTACCAGAGCTCCTAGGAAATAGTGGCAAATAAAGGGATAATAAGAGTTGTCATTGAACATCTGCTATGCTCCAGGCACTTGTATTTCTTTATAATGCTATTAACAACCAACCAAAAAAGGAAACAAACAAAAACCAAAACAGTTGCCATGGTGTCCATTCTGACTCCTAGTGACCCTATGTGTGTCAGAGTAGAACTGTGCTCCATAGGGTTTTCAATGGCTGAGTTTTCAGAAACAGATCAGCAGACTTTTCTTCTTAGAAGTCTGGATGGACTCAATCTGTAAGATTTTAGTTAGCAGCTGAGTGTTAACCATTTGCACTTTCCAGGGTCACTAGTAACAACACTGCAAGGTAAGTATTGTTACCTCTTTTTCAGGTGATAAAAGTAAGGTTTTTGTAGCTAACCAGTGCTGGAGCTGTGCAGTGCAGTGATTTACTTAACATAGTCCTTTTGGCCATGCATGGTCTTGTAATGCCCATAAAATGATTGAATGGGACTATGCAAATAAAGTGCTTGTGGTCCTCTAAGAGGACTGGACAGCTTGGAACACTTGTGGGGAGTTAGGCCATGCAAATAAGGTATATGGAACCCTAACAAGGGGATTGGTTAATTTTGCCATCCCGTTAGGCTTAAAAAAAAAAGCCAATCCCAGAGCAGAGGGGGGACTCTTACTACCACCAAGAAAGAAGAACCTGGAGCAGAGCATGTCCTTTATACCCAGTTGCTCAGAGAACTTCCTAGACTCAGAAGA
>NW_006922364.1:10011-10563 GCF_000298275.1 Orycteropus afer afer
CATTTTTATAAGCTGAGATTTGAGATTTGAATCCCACCCTCCACCCACCCACACATACACTGGAGCCTATCAGACTTAAAAAGAGGGCTTTGTTTCCTCTCAAGGAGCATATGGAGGAGCCAAGCACACAACACTAATAACTCACGGCGAAACAGATGTTCCGAAAGGGAAAGTGCACAAGGAGTGCTGAAGGTCTGTAGGATATAACATTGGAACCCAGTCTCTAGGAAATAAGCCACATTGCCTGAGCAATTTGGTCTTGCAAACATCTCCCAAAGTCCCTTTTCCCCCATGAGGACCTTCTGGAATGACCTGAGGAGAGGCTACAACCTTTCCTCTCTCTATACTATAAAGACTCAGATCTCTGCCAGCCTACCCAGCCCCATTACCTTGATGTGTACTAACAAACTGATATATTTCCCATCTGCTCTCATTTCTAAGCCAGGCTCTTCTCTTGTCCTACTTCTGAAGATGAGCATTGCTACTGAGCAGTTAGTGCCCTCTTTAGAAGAAAAGCAGAAAAATTGGAAACCCATTGTGGTGGTGTTGATT
>NW_006922364.1:10663-11784 GCF_000298275.1 Orycteropus afer afer
TCCTACTTCTGAAGATGAGCATTGCTACTGAGCAGTTAGTGCCCTCTTTAGAAGAAAAGCAGAAAAATTGGAAACCCATTGTGGTGGTGTTGATTCCGACTCATAGTGACTCCATGTGTTATGGAGCAGAACTGAGCACCACAGGTTTTTATTGGCTGTGATCTTTATGGAAGTAGATCTCCAGGCCTTTCTCCCACAGTGTGCTTGATGGGTTTGAACCACCAACTTTCAATTAGCAGGTGAGTGCACATTACTTGTGTTACCCAGAGACCTTGTTCTTTAGGCATAGAACTCTCCAGAAAAGAAAAAGAGCAAAGGATTTACACCAGCTATCTTTCAAGGAAGAGTCTCTGGGTGGCACAAATAGCTAAGCAGGACTACTAGCCTAAAGGTTGATAGTTTGAATTTACTCAGAGGCACCTATTCCGTAGATCTGCTTCTGAAAGGTGACAGCTTTGAAAATCCTATGGAGCAGTTCTACTCTGCACACACGGGGCCACCAAGAGTCAGAATCATCTTGATGGCAACAAACAACAACAACATCTTTTAAGAAAGATTCCCAGAAGCTTCCACACAGCACTTCTGCTAATATCCCATTAGCAACAACATAGTCCCCTGGCTATGTCTAGCTGCAAGGAAATTTTCCTTCTGAGTGCCCATGTTCCCAATAAAAATTTTGGAGATCTTTTCCCCCAAATTCAGGATCAGGAAGCATGTAAGCATCATTAAGACAAAGATGCCTGCTAATATCACTTCTATTCAATATTGGACCTAACCAATGTACAAGACAAGAAGAAACAAAGCCATAAGGACTGAAAAAGAAGATATAAACTATAATTATTCGTAGGTGACATGATTGTATACCTAGAATATCCAAAAGAATCTGCAAACAAATTATTAGCATTAAAAAGTTCTTTGGGATGGTTGTCCAACTTGAAGCATGTAGTCAGTGTCACTGAATTGTACATTTAGAAACAGTTGAATTGGTGTATGTTTTGCTGTGTATATTTCAATAACAGCAACAAAATGCAATTTTAAAAATTAAAAAGTCAGTGGGAAGAGAGTTGTTACATTGGGGGAATTGCAGTTAATGTCAAGAAACAAAATGTGTATGAACTGCT
>NW_006922364.1:47239-48516 GCF_000298275.1 Orycteropus afer afer
GACTAGGGTTACTGTGCTGCTTAGGAAACTATGAAACTATCACGAAACTTCTTTTTCCAGGAGTAATGGCTAGTTGGCACATTGCACACCTGAGTAGGACCCTATTGGTTCATATTTGATAATGTGGAGGACAAGGGCCATTATCCTAAAGTGCAGAGCACATCATAGTCCTAGTGACAGTCACTAATGAGAGGACACTTTTGAAGATGACTAACTGTTGTGATGACAAGATGAAAAATACCTTGTTGCCAAGTAGTTGATTCTGACTCATGGTGACCCCGTGTCACCCATCAGATTAGAACTGTGCTCCATGGATTTTTAATGGATGTAATCTTACAGAAAGGCCCTAGGTGGTGCCAACAGTTAAGTATTCGACTACTAGCTGAGAGGTTGGCGATTTGAACCCACTCAGAGGTGCCGTGGAAGACAGGCCTGGCAATCTGTTTCCAAAATACCCCATGGAGCATTTCCACTGTGCACATCATTTGTTTGCCATGAGTTGGAATCGACTTGATGGCAGCAAAGAACAACAACAATTTTACAGAAGTAGATCATCAGCCCTTTCTTCTGCAGTCTGCTGGGTGCATTGAAACTACCAATCACAGGATAGCTATCTGTAAACCCATCCATTTCTTGGTCTCTCTTCTCCTAAATCTGTTACTTGCTTTATCTTTCACACTGTTCTGCCAGCAGGAGGCACAATTCACCTCCTATACCCTCTCTCTTGCTGACTAATATCCCATATCTTACATGAACCAATATTATTTATTGAGGACCAAATACTAGACATGCACTATTTGTAATTCTTAAAGCAACCTTGCAAGACAGAAAATAATGAAAAAAAGATGAACTTACATTTATGTATACACCAAGCATGTGCCTAATTGCTTTACACAAATATAAAATTATCACCATTTTAGAGATTATAAATCTGAGGCCAGGTAAATATGAGTGACTTGCCCAAATCATACAACTCATGGCAGAGCCTGAATTCCAACCTTGGACTCCCACCTGCCTTCTTTCTGCCACCCCATACTACCTCTATGCAGAGGTGATCCTCCACCCAGGTCATTCTCCTGAGCTTCAGGCCCTGAAACCCACCAGTCCTTTAGATATAGAGACACTAAAAAGCTTATCCCAAAGTTCATTCTCTTCCTCCAACCTCACTTGACAAAACTGTTTGATTTTTCTGAAGTCCACATTTGCGGGTTCATGGAATTGGGGTGACCCACCCAGGCCATTTGCTCTTGGGTATCCTTTTGAAACCTAGAAGGAAC
>NW_006922364.1:50846-53836 GCF_000298275.1 Orycteropus afer afer
GTTTGGAAAGGTGGAGGGTCGACGAAAGAGGGGAAGGCCTTCAACGAGATGGATTGACATGGTGGCTGTGACAATGGGCTCAACTATAGCGAGGATCATGGAGCTGGTGCGGGATTGGGTGGTGTTTCATTCTGCTGTGCATAGGGTCACTATGAGTTGGAAATGACTTGATGGCACCTAACAACAACAGCTTCGAAAAGCAGGAACTCCAGGGTCTGTCTAGAGACTGTTTTTGGATGTATGACATGTCCTTGGTGGTTCTGTTTTAATGACCAACAGACCCTGAAATCCTGCCTTGTGCTAAATACTATCTTCTGAGAAATTAATGTAAAAATGACTTACATGCTGCTTTCACTGCCCCCTCTTCTGAGATATTTTCTGATATGTTTGTGTCGATGCTGCCCAATTCAATTGTATAAACTCACAATAGATATATTCTGTTAGTCTAATTTTTGGTGTTTCTCTAAGCATTTAGGTTTTTGACACACTCTTCCCTGTTCTGTTCTTTCACTCAGCTGTCCTGGAATCAGCTCAGATGCTTCCCCCTCCTACTCTCCTCCCTCTGTGCCCACACTCATTCAGTTGATTCTTCCATTTGGCCATGCCACAGGCCTCCCCTCTCTTCTGCATTCTCCTTGCCTAGAGTTTAGTTCTGACTCCATCATCTCCTACCTGTTGTACCTTGCCTGTGTTGGACTTCTAAAATAGTGCCTCATTGCCCTCAGGATCAAGACCAAGTTGGTTGGCTTGGCACCCAATGTAACTTTAATCTTGCCCTGCTAAAATCTCCATGTTATGCCCCCATACACATGATGGTTAAGGTTTGGTGTCAGCTTGGCTGGGCTATGATTCTCAGTGCTTTGGCAATTAGGATATAGTTTGGCAATTTCGTAGTGGTATAGTCATCCCCTATTTTATGATCTGATATAATGTAATCAATTCCATGATGAGATCTACTTTGAGCAGCCTATCAGCTGAAAAGGAATTTCCTTAGGGGTATAGTCTGCATCTAATATATGTATATGTTCTGGCAAAGTTTCTGGCTTGTTGTTTACTCTGGATCCTGCATCTGGCTCATCATCATCTGACCTCTGGTTCTTGGGACCTGAGCCTACAGCCTGCCATATTGCCTTCCAGTCTTGGGATTCATTAGCCTGGCAAGACTATTGATGGAATTACGGATGTCAAAGACAATTCTGGTGAGGGCTCAGAAGGAAGTGAGGAGAGCTATAACACCAGAGATAGTGCAGACAGCGAGAAATAGTGGCAGCAGAACCAGAAGATCAGTGTGAGAAGGTGCAGGATCTGACCCATGGAGCAAGAAAGGTGAGTGCCTTTGGGCAGGAACCTTCCTTGTGGAGTGGAGTGCCTCTAGGAACTTTTTGGGTGGTGTTAGACTTGCTTACTCACTGAGTGAGAGAACTGAGTGCCTTCAGGCTGAGGCTTACTGATGGAGTGGGGTGCCTCCATCTGTAAAGAACCAGGAAGCAGAAGCTGAAGAGACAAGGAACATGGGAAGCAGAGCTGTCTTGGTCTCAAAGGAGGGGACCATAGCTTCTGGGGCTTGTAAGGGTGATGTCATGGCCTCCTAGGTCTCAAAGAGTCAGATTCACCAACTTGATTGCAGAGTGTGAAGCTGTCATTCACGAGTGCCAGAGCGTAGGGCTAGATCTGCTACCCAAAGCTGATGGGTAGGTGTTGCCATGGCCAAGAAGCAGAACAAAGCCTGCTGAGGCTAAGGAGGTGGGGTCACCATTCAGTTGGACTGTGAGGATGGAGCTGCTCAAAGCGAAGGGAGCAGAGTTGGTGTCCCAAGGGGCCTTTGAGGCAGAACTAAAACTCAGGACCAAGGAGCCTACACCCAGAATCCAGAGTCTGGAGGGCAGGGCCACTTCCTAGATGATCTCAGAGAAGAGAGAATTATTTTCAAGATTTGAGAGCTAATGGAAATAGTTCTACTGGAATTTTTACTTGCTTGGTGCCCTTTATCCCTTCTTCCCTCAGTTTCTCCCATTTATAATATCTACCTTGTGCCTTTTCCACCATTATACTTTGAAAGCAGATAACTTGTATTCTAGATGGACAGATGAAGAGGAATTTTGCCCTAGGATGGAATTTAAACTTTGTATTGATTTAAAACTTTTTGGATGATATGATGGGGTGAAAGTGCTTTACATACAGCAAAGGCATGGATTTTGGGGATCCAAAGGGTGGAATGTCATGTTGAATTGTATCCCTCCAAAATAAGTGTCAATTTTTGGCTGGGCATGATTCTCAGTACTTTGGCAGTTGTGTAACATTACATGATTACATAACTGTTATGCAGGGCAGTTATGCAATGATGTAATCATCCCACATGATGTGTTCCAATGTGATCAGCCCTAATTGATATAAGGGGATTAGGGTGGGATACAACACTTTTACTCAGGTCACAGCCCTGATCTACTGTAAGGGGGGTGTGGGAGTTTAGCTTATGTATCAGTTTGGCTGGGCCTGATTTTGAGTGGCTGGGCAGCTAGTTGTAGTTATCCCCCATGATAATACTGACAATCAACTCCATGGTGGAATCTGCCATGAACAGCTGACTAGCTGCTTTAGGAATGTGGTTTGCTTCCACTATATAAGGAGAAGGTTTGGGAATGGTCTTCAGCTTTTTGGCACGCTTGGATGCTACATGTAGCTGAGTCTTCATTTAGCAGCCTGTCATGTTTCCTGCTGATATTGGGACTGTCTCTGGATTTGAACTAGTGGCCTGCTGTGTTGTTTAGTAATATTGGGACTATTCCATTTTATTTTTCAACTTTGGGCTTGTCAGCCTCAGCAGCCAGAAGCTGCCTGAGTGAAGAGACACCTCTAGCTTCAGTGGGCTGGAAGCAAGAGGCAGAGATGAAGCCCAAGTCTGAGGGGCTTTCACCCAGCCCCAAGAGCTGGCACTTTGAACTCAGACTTCTAGCTTCCAAAACTGTAAGAGAAACTCCTGTTTGTTAAAG
>NW_006922364.1:54386-55543 GCF_000298275.1 Orycteropus afer afer
CCTAGAGCTGGTACCTTGACTTCAAACTTCTAGCCTCCTAAACTGTGAGAGAATAAATTTCTGTTTGTCAAAGTTGTCTGCTTGTGGTATTTCTGACATTGTCTTAGTTCTCTACTGCTGCTATAACAGAAATACTGCAAGTGGGAGGCTTTAAAAAGTGCTGGCTCCAGGAGCTTGGGCTTGGGCTTCAGCTCTGCCTCTTGTTTCAGGCCCACTAGAGCTGGAGCTAGCTGGGTGTGTGGTGCTCTGGGCTGCTGGGGCAGCTTTTAGTCAAGGTGGAGTCCCCGAGACAGGTAGGTGGGCACACAGCACTAGGGGTTTCTGGGGCAGCTTTAGTCAAGGCCTGGACCCTGGGACAGGTGGGGAACTGAGCAGAGTGGTTAGGAACAACTAAGGGAGGCAAACTTGTCTGTCAGCTTGTCATCCTGTGGTGGCTAGCGTGCTGCTGTGGGGCTAGATGCTATGCCACCTGTGTTGCAAGATGCCAGCAGGGTTACCCATGGTGGAGAGGTTTCAGCAGAGCTTCCATACTAAGACAGACTCAGAAGAAGGAAGAGGGCATCCACTTCTTAAACAATTGGCTAGTGAAAACCTTATGAATAGCAGTGAAATACTGTCTGATATATTATTGGAAAACTTTATGAATAGTCCAGAAACATTGTCCAACATAATGCCAGAAGATGAGCCCATCAGGTCAGAAGATACTCAAAATATGATTGGAGAAGAACTGACTCCTCAGAGTAGAGACAGCTGTAAAGATATGGACAGAGTAAAACTTTTGAGACCTCCACTGGCTGATATGGCATGACTCAAAATGAGGAGAAAGAGCTGCAAACATCCATGAATAATTGGAACATGGAATATATGAAATATGAATTTAGGAAAACTGGAAGTTGTCAAAAATGAAATGAAACGGGAGTTCCGGCAAGATGGCAGATTAGGCAGAAGGACTGCACAGACCCTCTTCAACAAAGAAAAAGGAAACCAATTGACACAGACACAGAAGATAATCTTGGACCCCTGAGTCTTGAAGGGAAGGATACAGAAGTAGACTAAACCCCCACTAGCAGAAGAATTTGCGTGAAAATACCAAAAAAGGAGACATACGGAGCTGTGGTCTGGCAGGGACCTGAGCACCCCTGACGGCACAAACGGCT
>NW_006922364.1:93131-93772 GCF_000298275.1 Orycteropus afer afer
TAGTCTGATACAGTAGCAAATAGTCTCAGAGGTATCCAGTGTACTCCAGCTTGGACTTGATCTCCTCACTTTTCTTCCATCTCTTTTCCCTGATTGCTGGCCCTGCTGACCAATGGTGGCCCTCCATGTCCATCCCCAGATACTTGGTGGTGGACTCACAGTTTGAGAGCTACACAAAGGCAACAGCATCCCATGACCTCCCCCAAAGCTCCCCTTTCACGATCCTATTTTACCATCTGGACAAGTTTAGCTTTTCATATATTTCTAACTTGTTTGCCTACCCTAGTGTGCAGGAAAACTGTTAGTGACTTTTTCTTTGTTCTGCCAACTTCTCTTTTTAGGTCCTCATTTCCCAAGCTCCTCCCAAACTGCATGAGGTCTAAATTCTATAATAAGTCCCTTATCCCATAATGCTTGTGGCTCTGCTTCCCTGACACATACTTCCAAACAAAGCTAAAATGTACTTCCTCTTTGGAATCATTTCCACTATTATTACCTGGTTTCTCACCACCACTGAATTTGGAGCAGTTGGTGTCTTTTCTTGACAAAAAAAGTGCAGGGAAGCTTGTTCTGTCATTTGTTGTAAGGGTTAACATTTCTGAAAATAGAATTTATTTCCCTAAGTTAGCTAATAATCCAAA
>NW_006922364.1:94157-97846 GCF_000298275.1 Orycteropus afer afer
ACTCGACGGCACATAACAACAACAACAGTACATGAAGTGGTACTCTGCTCACACCACATGCAGTGACCACACAAGTTTGACAGCTCCTCAAGTGGTCTAGACCCTGTTCAATGAGATGAGTCCACTAATCACACATTTACGTGTCACAGCAGTGTCAAATTGCTACAAGTTTCTAAGCGTTACTCTTAGTTTTCTGAACTGGTAACAAAGAATTTGTAGACCAAGGTGGTCTGTGGACCACCCTTTGGGTAGCATTAATCTAGAACATTGTTAGTTTTGGTGGCAGAGGGTAAATAGGCTCTTGGTGGGTTGTGCAATGTCCATCAAAAGCACAGCTTAAAGTGACAGGTCACAGTAGAAATAGCTCCTGTTCTCACTGCTCTTGCTACGAGCTGACTCTTCATTTTTAGCACTGAGGATTTCACTTTCTTTCTTTTCAGTATGACCATTCTTTAATGTTCATTTTATACTTAGTTACTGTAATGGATTGAATTGTGTTTCCCAAAATATGTGTTGAAAACCTAACCCCTATACCTATAAATATGACCCTGGTAGGCCATAGGTGTTTTCTTTTACAATAATGAGGTCATATCAAAGTAAGATAGATCCTAAACCTAATCACTTCTGAATTATAAAAGGAGCAGATTAGACACACAGACAAACACAGGGAGAAGACAAACACTAAGAAACACCAAGGAATGTCAAAGAACACCAAGGAACGCCAAGAACCTCACAGGGCTATTGATAAAGAAAGTCCCCTCTAGAGCCATGCTCTGAATTCAGACACAACCCACATGTGTTATCTTTTTTTGTCACAGCAGCATAAGATAACTAAGCTATCATATCTAAATCTGTGCTAGTTTAGGGATCAGCATCTCTGGATTCTAATTTTAGTTTCACTACATACCAGCTGCATGATCCAGGGAAAGCTATCTACCTTTCTGGGCTCCTGTTTTCTTACTTGTAAAGTGGGAAAAATAATAGTACTTGTGTCATAAGTTTATAGTAAAGATGTCTTGCATGAAACAATTGATATGGTGTCTGGTACATAATTAGCATTGAATAAATATTGTTTTTTTATTATTAATATGTTGGCAGAGGTGCATCCCCCTTATATGCTATATCAACCTCTTGGAAAATTATTATCCATTTATTACATTTTAAAAATCTAATTTGAACAGCAAAGCAGAGAATGTCTCTCGTGTTCTAGACTGGGTTCTGCCTTTCCCAGGAGCAATGAATGTTATTGATTTATGAGAAGAGAGAAGCAATGTGGAAATTAAGACTACAAGTTGTTGAGAATAAGATGACACAGGTTTAATATCTCAAAAATATCAATATAAGAATATTAACTTTGATAGTTTTGGAGATGTATATATATGTGTATATACTACCACCCGTCTGTCAGTTGGTTGTGGTGGTTTGCACGTTGCTGTGATCCTGGAAGCTATGCTACCAGTATTTCAAATACCAGTGAGATCACCCATGGTGGACAGGTTTCAGTGGAGCTTCCTGACTCGAGAGAAGGACTGGCAATCTACTTCTTTGAAAAATGACCATCGAAAACCTTATGGAAAACAGCAGAACTTTGTCTGATATAGTGCTGGAAGATGAGCCCCTCAGGTTGGAAGACACTCAAAATATGACTGGGGAAGATCTGCCTCCTCAAAGTAGAGTTGACCTTAATGGCGTGGATGGAGTAAAGATTTCGGGACCTTCATTTGCTGATATGGCATGACTCAAAATGAGAAGAAACATCTGAAAACATCTGTTAATAATTGGAACATGAAATGTATGAAATATGAATCTAGGAAAATTGGAAGTTGTAAAAAATGAAATGGAATGCTTAACAATAGGTATCATAGGCATTAAATACAAAAAAAAAACAACCACCAAACTTGCTGCCATTGAGTTGATTCTGACTCATAGTGATTCTTTTTGGATTTCTGAGGCAGTCAGTCTTTACAGAAGTAGATTGCCCAGTCTTCCTTCTGCAGAGTGGCTGGTAAGTTTGAACTGCCAACCTTTTGGTTATCAGTCAAGTGCCTTAGGCACTACACCTCCAGAGCGCCTTATCATAGGCATTAGTGAGCTGAAATGGACTGGTATTGGCCATTTTGATTCAGACAATCATATAGTCTAATATCCTGGGAATGACAAATTGATTAGAAATTGTGTTGCATTCATCATCAAAAGTAACACTTCAAGATCTGTCTTAAATACAATGCTGTCACTGATAGGATAATACCCATATACCTACAAATAAGACTAGTAAATACACTATTACTCAACATTATACACCAATGATTACCATAAAAGATGAAGAAATGGAAGATTTCTTACCAACTTCTGCAGTCTGAAATTGATCAAACATGCAATCAACATGCACTGATAATTACAGGTGATTGGAATGTGAAAGTGGAAACAAAGATGAAGAATCAAGAGTTGGAAAATATGGCCTTGGTGATAGAAATGATTCAAGAGACTACATGAGAGAATTTTGTAAGGCCAACCACTTATTCATTGTAAATACTTTTTTTCAACAATGTGGGTAGTGAGAAGTACTCTATGCTAATATTTTTACCATAGCACACTCATGAAAATACCTTGAGAGGAGAGCATGGTTGACCCCAAAACACTTACAACATGCATGTTATTTGTGTATAAATATGGTATACACATAGACCTCACTGGACGGAAAACACAGGAATCAAATCAACTACATCTGTGCAAAGACATGAAGAAGCTCAATATCATCAGTCATAAAAAGGCCAGAGGCTGGCTGAGCAACAGATCATCAATTGCTCAAATGCAGGTTCAAGTTGAAGCTGAAAAGAATAAAAACAAGCCCACTAAAGCCAAAGTACTACTTTGAGTATATCTAATCTGCATTTAGAGACCATCTGAAGAATAGATTTGATACATTGAACACCAGTGATCAGGTGTTGTGGGATGACATCAAGGACATCATATACAAAGAAAGCAAAAGGTCATTAAAAAGACAGAAAAAAAGAAAACCCTCCAAAATGGATGCCAGAGGAGACTCTGAAATTTGCTCTTGAATGTAGAGTATCTAAAGTGAATGGAAGAAATGATGAAATAAAAGAGCTGAGAAGAAGATTCAAAGGGCGGCTTGAGGAAATAATGTATTATAATGAAATGTGCAAAGACCAGTAGCTCTGGTGGCATAGTGCCTAAGGCATTTGACTTCTAAGGCTGGCGGTTCAAATCCACCAGCCACTCCTCGGAAGGAAGGTTGGTCAATCTACCACAATCTAGGTGGTATCACTTACCACCTTGGAAACCCAAGGAGGGGTTGCTATGAGTCGGATCTGAGTTGACAGCAGTGTGTTGTGTTTGTTGTTGTTGCATGCATAACCAAAAGGGAAAGACACACTTGGCATTTCTCAAACTGAAAAAACTGAAGAAAAAATGCAAACTTGGAGTTGCAGTATTGAAGGATTCTATGGGCATGATATTGAGTGGCACAAGAAGCATCAAAGTAAGATGGAAGGAATACCAGAGTTATTGTACCAAAAAGAATTGGTTGATGTCTAACCATTTTAGGAAGTAGCATATGACTAAGAACAAATATTACTGAAGAAGGAAGTCCAAACTGCACTGAAGGCATTGGTGAAAAGTAAGGTTTCAGGAATTGAAGGAATGCCAAATTAGATGTTTCAACAAAT
>NW_006922364.1:98163-99587 GCF_000298275.1 Orycteropus afer afer
TATCAGTGTTTCACTGACTATGCAGAGGCATTCACCTGTGTGGATCATAACATATATAGCATGTAAGTAATAGGAATTACAGAAAACTTACTTGTGCTCATGAGGAAGCTGTACATAGACCAAGAGGCAGTTATTTGAACAGAACAAGAGGATACTGCATGGTTTAAAATCAGGAAAGCTGTTTATCAGGGTAGTATTCTTTCACCATACTGACTCAATCTGTATGTTGAGTAAATAATCCAAGAAGATGAACTATATGATATGTGGCATCAAGATAAGAGAAGGATTCATTAACAGTCTGCAATATGCAGATGACACAATCTTGCTTGCTGACAATGAAGAGGATTTGTGCAGATGACACAACCTTGCTTGCTGAAAGTGAAGAGGATTTGAAGCACTTCCTGATGAAGACCATGGACTACAGTCTTCATTGTGGATTATACCTTAACATAAAGTAAACAAAACTCCTCACAATTGGACCCATAAGCAACATCAAAATAAATGTAGAAAAGATAGAAGTTGTTAAGGATTTCATTTTACTTGGCTTCACAATCAATGCGTATGGAAGCAGCAGTCAGGAAATGAGATGTCGTATTGCACTGGGCAAATCTGCTGAAGAAGACCTCTTTAAAGTGTTAAAGAGCAAAGATGCCACTTAGAAGACTAAGGTGTGCCTGACCCAAGTCATGATATTTTCAATAGCATCATGTGTATGTGAAAGGTAGATGATGAATAAAGAAGACTGAAGAATTGATGCATTTGAATTGTGGTTTTGGTGAAGAATATTGAATATACCATGGACTGCCAGAAGAATGTAGAAATCTGTCTTGAAAGAAGTACAGCCAGAATGCTTTTTAGAGTGGAGGAGTAGGATTCTTCATCTCATGTACTTTGGATGTTATTAGAAGCAACCAGTCTCTGGAGAAGGACATATTAGTTGGTAGAAGGTCAGTAACAAAGAGGAAGACCCTTAATGAGATGGATTGATAGATACAGTAGCTGCAACAATGGGCTCAAGCATAGCAACGATTGTGAGAATGGTGTAGGGTCACTATGAGTTAGAATTCACTCAATAGCACCTAACAAGAATAACCAAATATATATGGGGCTGTGTGTATATATATATATATATATATATATATATATATATATATATATTGTATTTACATATCCACACACCACTGTCATTGAGCTACTTTTGACTCATAACATCCCTGTGTGTGTCAGAGTAGAACTGTGCTCCATATAGTTTTCAATGGCTGATCATTTGGAAGTAGATTGCCAGGCATTTCTTCTGAGGTGCCTCTTGGTGGTTTTGAACATCTAGCCTTTCATTTAGCACTTGAGCATGTTAACTGTTTGCATTACCCTGGAACTCTCAATTTTGGGTATGCCCAACTTTGTTGAGTTTTTTTTTTTTTTTT
>NW_006922364.1:102942-104255 GCF_000298275.1 Orycteropus afer afer
TATGCACAGGGTGACAGCTAGGGGGATAGGAGTGCATGGGAAGGAAGGACATAGGGAAGAGGCGGCTATGGGGAGGAAGTGGGAGGGAAGCTGTTTCATTGTGGGAAATTTCTGTCAATGTCATGACACAAAGTGTATATGAGCTGCTGTATGGAAAATGAATTTGCTCTGCAAACTTTCACCTAAATCACAATAAAAATTAAAAAAAATAATAATAAAAGGACCTCTTTAAGTGTTGAAGAGTCTCTTTGGAGACTAAGGTGCACCTAACTCAAGCCATGGTGTTTTCAATCACTTGATTTGCTTGTCAGAGTTGGATAGTGAATAAGGAAGACCTAAGAAGAGCTGATGCTTTTGAGTTGTGGTGTTGGCAAAGAATACTGAAAGTCCCATGGACTGCTAGAAGAAATAACAAATGTGTCCTGGAAGAAGTTCAGCCAGAATGCTCCTTGGAAGCAAGAATGGCCAGATTTTGTCTCACCTACTTTGGTCATGTTGTCAGAAGGGACCATTCCCTGGAGAAGGATATCATGCTTGGTAAAGTGGAGGGTCAGCGAAAAAAGGGAATACCTTCAGTGAGATGGAATGACACAGTGGCTGAAATGATAGGCTCAGGTATAGCAAGGATTTAGGCTGGCACAGGACTGGGCAATGTTTCGTTCTGTTGTACATATGGTCGGTATATGTCGAAGCCAACTTGATGGCATCTAACAACAACAACAACATTATTATTATTGCTTACTTGAAGTGACAGAAAAAATCAGGATAATCAGAATTACTTAGAGTGGATATTAAAACATGAAAGGAAAATTTGGCGAGAGAGTTCATCTCTGAATATGATGGAAACTTCATTTTTATGGAAAATATCAAGGTAAGATGTGACATTTCTCATGGTTCAATGAGTATTGTGATCTTTCTTTTAGAATTTGTATAAAGATGAAAGCACTTTTGTGGACAGTGGATTTGTTTCAGATGGATCATTTGTACTGCCCAGCTGTGTCTACATAAAACCAAAATATCCAGATAAGAAGTATAAAGCTGTAAAAATGCCAAATGATGCCAAGGTTTCCAAATATCCAAGGTTTTTTTTAACAGATGTTTTCAAATATGTACATGTAGATGTTGGCAGTTTGTTTAACAAAACTCAAGTAAGTTTCAGGATATCTTATTTTTAGCACAGCTATTTTTTTTTGGCTTGAGATTCTATCAATGTTTAGTAATGGATGATAAGGTAACTTCTTCAAATTCTTGTCCAGTGGAAAAGGCCCAAGAATTCAGGGAGGCCTTTGGAAAGATGCTTCTCTCCACTAACA
>NW_006922364.1:105065-108985 GCF_000298275.1 Orycteropus afer afer
TCTCTTCTGACAACATGACCAAAGTACGTGAGACAAAATCTGGCCAATTTCACTTCCAAGGAACACTCCGGCAGCAGAATCATTCTTTCTTCTGGCAGTCCATGGTACTTTCAGTACTCTTTGTCAACACCACAATTCAATCAACTCTTCTTCAGTTTTCTTTATTCATTGTCCAGCTATCACTTGCATATGAGGTGACTGAAATCATCATGGCTTGGGTCAGGCATACCTTAGTCTTCAAGTGACATCTCTGCTTCTCAACACTTTAAAGAGGTCTTTTGCAGCAAATTTGCCCAGTGCAATGTGACATCTGATTTCTTGACTGCTGCCTCCATGGGTATTGATTATGGATCCAAGAAAATGAAATATTTGACAAGTTTAATCTTTTCATCATTTATCGTGATGCTGCCTATTAGTCTAGTTGTGTGAATTTTTTTTTTTAAATGTGAGGTGTAGTCTTTGATCTTCATCAGTAAGTGTTTCAAGTCATCTTCACTTTCAGCAAGCAAGGTTGTGTTATCTGCATATTGAAGGTTGCTAGTGTTCTTCTAATCTTGATGCTGTATTCTTTTTCACATAGTCCCTGTTTTTGGATTATTTGCTCAGCATTCAGATTGAGTAAGTATGGTGAAAGGATGCAACCCTGATGTGCACCCTTCCTGATTTAAACTGTGCAGTATCCCCTTGATTTGTTCAAATGACAGCCTCTTGGTCTGTGTATAGGCTCCTCATGAGCATGATTAAGTGTTCTGGAATTCCCATTCTTCACAATGTTATCCATATTTTGTTATGATCCATGCAGTCAAATGCCTTTGCATAGTCAATAAAACACAGGCCAACATCTTTCTGGTATTCTTTGCTGTCAGCCAAGACCCAGCTAATGTCAAGAAGTGATATCCTTCATTCCACATCCTCTTCTGAATCCCACTTGAATTTTCTGGAAATTTCCTGTCAATATACTGCTGCAACTGTTATTCAATTATCTGCAGCAAGATTTTACTTGTATGTAATATTAATGATATTGTTTGACAATTTCCACATTTTGAAGGATAACCTTTCTCTGAAATGTGCACAAATATTGATCTGTTCTAGTCAGTTGGCCAGTTAGTTGTCTTCTAAGTTTCTTGGAATAAACAAGTCAGCGTCTCCAGCACTGCATCCATTTGTTGAAATATCTCAATGAGTACTCCATCAGTCCCTGGAGCCTTGTTTTCTTGCCAGTCCCTCCAGTGCAGCTTGGACTTCTTCTTTCAGTATCATTGGTTCTTGATCATATGCCACCTCCTGAAATAATTGAACATCAACCAATTCTTTTTGGTACAGAGACTGTGTATATCCTTTCCATCTTCTTTTGATGCTTACTGCATAATTTAGTATTTTGTCCATAGAATTCTTCAACATTGCACCTCGAGGCTTAGAGCTTTTCTTCAGTTTTTTCAGCTTGAGAAATGCCGAGCATGTTCTTCCCTTTTGGTTTTCTAACTCCAGGTCTTTGCACATTTCATTATAATAACTGACTTTGTCTTCTCGAGCTGCCTTTGAAATCTGTTCAGCTATTTTATTTCATCATTTCTTTCATTTGTTTAGCTACTCTCACTCAAGACCAAGTTTCAGAGTCTCTTCTGACATCCATTGTGCTCTTTTCTTCCTTTCCTGTCTTATTAATGACCTTTTGCTTTCTTCGTGTATGATATTCTTGATGTTATCCCACAACTCATCTGGTCTTTGGTCGTTGGTGTTCAATGTGTCACATCTATTCTTCAGATGGTCTCTAAATTCAGGTGAGATTCACTGAAGGTCATATTTATTTGTCATGGACTTATTTTAATTTCCTCCAACTTCCACTGTAACTTGCAAATGAGTGATTGATAGTCTTTTCCACTGCAGCTCCTGGCTTTGTTTTGGCTGATGATATTGAGCTTTTTTATTGCCTCTTTCCATAGATGTAGTCAATCTGATTTCTGTGTATTCCATTTGGTGAGGTTCACATGTATAGCCACCATTTATATTTTTGAAAAAAAGGTGTTTGCAATGAATAAGTCATTGGTCTTGCAAAATTCTCTCATCTGATCTTCAGTGTCATTTCTATCACCATAGCCCTATTTTCCAACTACCAATGATTCTTCTTTGTTTCCAACTTTTACATTCCAATTACTAGCAATAATCAATACATCTTGATTTCATGCTTGGTCAATTTCAGACTGCAGAAGTTGGTAAAAATCTTCAATTTCTTCATATTTCTCTTAAGTGGTTAGTGTGTAAATTTGAATAATACTAGTATTAATTGGTCTTTGTTTTAGGAGTATGGATATTTTCCTATCACTGACAACATTGTACTTCAGGATAGATCTTGATATGTTCTTTTGGATGATAAATGCAATGCTATCCCTCTTCAATTTGTCATTCCTGGCATAGTAGACCATATGATTCATTCAAAATGGCTAATACCAGTCCATTTCAGCTCACTAATGGCTAGAATGTAGATCTTTATTGTATTCCATTTCATTTTTGACAACTTCTATTTTTTCCTAGATTCATACTTTGTGCATTCCATGTTCTGATTATTAATGGATGTTTGCAGTTGTTTCTTCCTATTTTGAGTTGTGCACTATCAGCAAATGAAACATTGTCTGATATAGTGCTGGAAGATGAGCTCCTCAGGTTGGAAGGCACTCAAAATACAACTGGGGAAGAGTTACCTCCTCAAAGTACAGTCGACCTTAATGATATGGATAGAGTAAAGGTTTCAGGACCTTCATTTGCTGATGGGGCACAACTCAAAAAAGGAAGAAACACCTGTAAACATCTATTAATAATCTCACTTTCTCTCTCTCTCTTTTAACATTTTATTGTGCTTTAGGTGAAAGTTTACAAAGCAAGTTATTTTTCCAACCAATTGTCCACATGGGAGCTCTGTTAGCATAGTGCCTAAGGCATTTGACTGCTAACCAGAAGACTGATGGTTCAAGCCCACCAGCCACTCCTAGGAAGGAAGGTTGGGCAATTTACTTCTGTAGAGATACCACCTCAGAAACCCAAGGAAGGGTCACTATGACTCAGATCTGACTCGATGGCAATGAGTTTGGTTTGGTTTTTGGTTTAGTTCACATAGAAATTGTTCTGTGACATTAGTTGCAATCCCTGCAATGTATCAGCACTCTTTTTATTCTTTCCCTGGATTCTGTGTTTTCATTCATCCAGTTTCCCTGTCCCTTCTTGTCTTCTCATCTTTAGTTTTGGGCAAACGTTGCCCTTTTGGTCTTGTATATTCTAAGGAGCACACTGTTCCCATATCCATTGTTTGCTTTATAGTTCTGGCTATTATTTGGCTGAAAATTGGCCCCTGGAAGTGTCTTCAGTTTCAAGTTAGAAGGTGTCTCAGGGAAATACATTTGGGATTTTCTCTAGTCTGTTTTTTTTTTTTTTTTTAATTTGAATTTTGTTCTACATTTTTTCACCCATTCTAACCGGGACCTTCCATTGTGGTCTAGGTTAGAGAGGTTGGTAATGGTAACAGGGCACACCTCTCATTTTCTCTTAAATCTGCTTTCGTCAGGCAAGGTTGCTGAATGCATTTATTAGTTTTCGGTTGTCTGAGCTCTTTTCCACATAGGATTGCTCCTTCCTGCTGGTCTTCTTTCTTCTTCATTGTGCTTCCAGGACATCAGACTACCCTAGCTTTCCACCTACCTTACTGCTTATTCCTTCTCAGTCTGTTTTGCTGTCTCTTTCTCCAAACATTTAAAATTGGACTATTTAGTCATTCATCCTTTTCTCTTGTCTATCGAAATATATTTTCTTGGTGATCTTATTAGTGTTGTTGTGGTTGTGTGCCATTGAATCAATTCCAGCTCATACTGACCTCATGTCATGGAGTAGAACTTCCCTGTAAGGTTTTCTTGGCTGTCCTTTTTTATGGA
>NW_006922364.1:109590-110722 GCF_000298275.1 Orycteropus afer afer
TTTGATGTCTTGACTGCTGCTTCCATTGGTGTTGATTGTAGAACCAAGTAATATGAAGTCCTTGACAATTTCAATCTTTTCTCCATCCATTGTGAAGTTGTTTATTGAACCAGTTGTGAGGGAGTTTCATTTTCTTTGTATTGAGGTGTAGTCCATACTGCAGACTATAGTCTCTAACTTCATCAGTAGTTGCTTCAAGTCATGTTTAGTTTCAGCAAGCAAAGTTGTGTCATCTTCATACCACAGATTGTTAATGTGTCTTCCTCCAACGTTGATGCTGCATTCTTCATATGGTACAGCTTCTTGGGTCATTTGCTCAGCATACAGATTGAGTAAGCATGGTGAAAGGAAACAACCTTGATGCACTCCCTTCCTGATTTTAAAGCATGCAATATTCCCTTGTTCTGTTTTAATGACAGCCTCCTGGTCTATGTACAGGTTCTTTATGAGCACAATTAAGTGTTCTGGAATTCCTGTTCTTCTCAATGTTATCCATAATTTGTTATGATCCACACAGTGTAATGCTTTTGCATAGTCAATAAAACACAAATAATCTTTCTGGTATTCTTTACCAAAGCTACTTGGTAGTGTTGAACCACTAATCTTTTGGTTAGCAGCCAAGTACTTAACCATTGTGCACTACTGGGGCTCCTTTATTTAATGTATGGCTTTAAAAATTATCATGCATATGCTAATGACTCCCAGTTTTATATCTCCATTCCAGCTCTCTGTCTGAAACTCCAGCTCATATATCCAACTGTCTTCTCAATATCCCCTCTTGGATATCTAATAGATATCTCAAATTTATCATGCCCCAAACTCAACACTTGATCTTCCCCCTGAACGCAGTTCATTTTGCAGCTTTCCCAGCTCAGTTAAGGGCAATTTATCCCTTCAGGTGCTGTGATCAAATTCCAGAGTAAATCCTTGACTTCTATTTCTCCATACCCCATACCCAAGTCATATCCCATAGGCATCCTATTGGTGCTACCTGAAAATTATATCCAGAATATGATGCCTTTTGGCCACTTCCATGCTGATCTGATCTAAGACATTATAAACTCTCTATGCAGAAGCTCCTTAGAGGCTTATTGTTTCTTCCCTTGGTCCCTCCTATGGATTGCATTGGGCC
>NW_006922364.1:116378-126700 GCF_000298275.1 Orycteropus afer afer
CATCCCTCACAGCATTGCTTCGGATCAAGGGACTCATTTCACAGCACATGAAGTGTGGCAATGGGCTTGTGCTCATGAAATTCACCGGTCTTACCTTGTTCCCCATCATCCTGAAGCAGCTGGCTTGATAGAACAATGGAATGGCCTCTTAAAAACACAAATATGGTGCCAGCTAGGTGGCAATATCTTGAAAGGTTGGGGCAATGTTCTCCAGGAGGCTGTATATACTCTAAACCAGCATCCAATATATGGTTCTGTTTCTCCAATAGCCAGGATTCACAGGTTCAGGATCCAAGGGGTGGAAACAGGAGTGGTACCACTCACTATTACCCCTAGTGACCTAATTGAACAAACAGACATGACACTAAAAATGCTGACTGATTTGTGCCAAGAAATTTGGAAGACAGCTACCTGGCCAACTGACTGTTAGAGATTCATATATGTGCCTATTCCAAAGAAAGATGATCCAGCAAAATAAGGAAATTATCAAAGAAGATGATTGATATCACATGCAAGTAAAAATTTTGCCTAAGAAAATTAAAAAAATTTTGTTGCAGTACATTGACAAGGAACTGTCAGAAATTCAAACTGGATTCAGAAGAGGACATGCTATGAGATGCAACATTGCTGATGTCAGATGGACTTTGGCTGAAAGCAGAGAATGTAAGAAAGATGTTTACCTGTGTTTTATTGAGTACAGAGAGGCATTCAACTGTGTGGATTATAAGAAATTATGGATAACATTGTGAAGCATGGGAATTTCAGAACACTTAATTATGCTCACGAGGAACGTCTACATAGACTAAGAGGCAGTCATTTGAACATAACAAAGGAACATTGCTTGGTTTAAAATCAGGAAAGGTGTGTGTCAGAGTTGTACCCTTTCAGCATACATATTGAATCTTTATACTGAGCAAATAATCCAATAAATTGGACTATATGAAGAAGTACATGACATCAGGTTTGGAGGATGACTCATCAGCAACCGGTGATATACAGATTACATAACCTTCCTTGCTGAAAGAGAAGAATACTTAAAACACTTACTGATGAAGATCAAAGACTGTATCTTTCAGTATGGATTAACCTCAACATAAAGAAAACACAAATCCTCACAACAGCACCTGTAAATGACACCATGAGAAGTGGAGAAAAGATTGAAGTTGTCAAGATTTAATTTTACTTGGATCCACAGTCCACACTCATGGAAGCAGCAGTCAAGAAATCAAACAACATATTGCATTGGACAGATCTGCTGCAAAAGACTTCTTTAAAGTGTTAAAAGGCAAAAATTTTACTTTGAGGGTTAAGGTATGCCTGACCCAAGTTATGTATTTCAGTCAACTCATTAGCATGTGAAAACTGAAAAATCACTACGGAAGACTGCAGAAGAATTGATGCATTTGAATTATGATGTTGACCAAGAATGTTGAATAATACTATAGACTGCTAGAAGAATAACAAATCTGTCTTGGATGAAGTACAACCAGAATGCTCCTTGGAAGCTAAGATGGTGAGACTTTCTCTCATGTACTTTGCACATGGTATCAGGAGGAACCAGTTCCTGGAGTAGGATACAATGCTTGGTAAAGTAGAGCTTTAGCCAAAAAAAAAAAAAAAGGAAGACTCTTGATGAGATGGATTGGCATAGTGACTACAACAATGGGCTTAAACATAGTAAGGATGCTTAAACATTGCGAGGATGACACAAGACTGGTTAGTGTTTCATTCTGTTGCACATAGCACTGCTTAAAACAACCACATAACATAAGTGCATTTATTTCCTTCATTTTTCAGATGAGAAATCTGAGACAAAGAAGATTTCTGTAACTTGCTCTAGGTCCTGTGACTGGAGGGGCAGAACCAAGATTTGAAGTCAAGCAGTCTGAATGCAAACCAAAAAAACCAAACTCACTGCTGACGAGTTGATTTGACTCATAGCAACCCCTCCTTGGGTTTCCGAGGAGGTATCTCTACGAAAGTAAATTGCCCAGTCTTCCTTCCAAGGAGTGGCTGCAGACTATTCTGAAACATTTCTGGAGGGAGTGTTCATTGGTACAGATTTTCAGAAGGGTAATTAGGCCTTATGTATGAACAGTTTATGAATCTTCATAACCTTTATCCTGAAGAACTAGTCATGCTCTCGCTACACCACTGTTTGTAACAGCAACAACAACAACAACAACAAATAAATAAATAAATAAATATAAAACAGGAAAAACTGAAGTGATGTGCAGGAGGAAACTGATTTTAACAAAATCATAATACATTCATACAATAGAAAAACATGCAGGCGATTATAATTATATTCTTCTCCGTAGTGATACTGCCTCAGAAGCCCAGGGAGGGGTCGCTATGAGTCGGGGCTGACTCGACAGCACATAACAACAACAAAACAACAGCATAGTGTAGAAGGAGGGAGCTCTGGTAGCATAGTGCTTAAGGCACTTGACTGCTAACCAGAAGCTGGTGGTTCAAACCCACCAGACACTCCTCAGAAGGAAGATGGGGCAATCTACTTCGATAGTGATACCGCCTCGGAAACCCAAGGAGGGGTCGCTATGAATCAGGTCTGACTCCATGGCAGTGAGTTTGGTTTTCATAGTGTAGAAGAATGCATAATGGCATGGAAAAACAGTCACTGAATGTTGTTAAGTAGGAACAACAATGCAATAACAAACCAGGATGAAGAATTGCTGTAAGTCCTATATTTTAAAAATTATTTATGCATAGAAAATGACTGGAAGGATGACAGTGACACCAATATGTTAATAATGTTTTTTCCACCATATGGGGCAGTTCTACTATGTCCTATGGGTCATTATGAATTGGAATTGACTCAAAGGCAGTGGAATACAATAAATATGCTCTACAAATTATATAGAATATATAATATACTATATTATGTATGGAGTTCTGGTGGCATAGTAGTTAAAAGCATTCATCTGCTAACCAAAAGGTTGATTTTTTAATTATTTTTTTTAAAGAGTATATTTATAATATACTAGAAACTCAAAAAATGCAACGTGCTACCGTTGAGTCAGATTCAACTCACAGCTACTCCTCCTTGGGTTTCTGAGGCAGTATTTCTACGGCAGTAGGCTGCCCAACCTCCCTTCTGATGAGTGGCTAGTGGGTTTGAACCACCAGCCTTCTGGTTAGCAGTCAAATGCCTTAGGCACTATGCCACCAGAGTTCCTAATATAGTAGAAAGTGATTTTAAAAAATAACTGTTTTCCCTGGTGGTATGATTATGGGTGACTTTAATTTTTTCCTATATAAATTTCTGGGTAAATTTATAATGATAATAACTGTTATTTTTAAATGGTATTTCATTGTGGTAAAATATATATAACATAAGACTTGCCACTTTAACCATTTCAAGTGTACAGTTCAGTGGTATTAATTACATTCAAAATGTTGTACAACTATAATTCCCAGGTTTCCAAAGCTTTTTAAAAAAATCACTGCAAACAGAAATTCTGTTCCCATTAAGCAATGAAAAGTAGCTATTTTCAAAGAGTCTCTACCTCAACATTAAAATGCTGATGGCATGAAACTGTGTAAAAAATGTTGAAAAGGAATTGTTTAGTTGTAGAAATACATACCAAAATAAAACATGGACTTTTCTATTTACAAGGAGCTCTGGTGCCTTAGTGGTTAAGGCATTTGACTAATCAAAAGGTTGGTGGTTCGAAAAAACTTCATGGAAGAAAGATGAGGCAGTCTGCTTCCGTACAGATTTAATGCCTTGAAAATCCAATGGGGTTCATTATAGGTCAGAATCAATATATTAATAAATTTTATGACAAAATTAAACATACCAGAATAAGTGAAACTAAAGATTAGATTCCTATGAAGTACCAAATGCGGGTTCTAAAAAGTTAGAATGTTACAATTGCGTTTTATATGTCCCAGACTAAAGTAGTTTCATTGTATTCCCAAATCATTATCTAGATAAATCATGTTGCTGTTGTTATGTGCTGGGGAGTCGGACCCGATTAATAGCGACCCCTCCTTGGGTTTCCCAGGCGGTATCGCTACTGAAGTGGATTGCCCAACCTTCCTTCCGAGGAGTAGCTGGTGGACTTGAAACACCAGCCTTCTGGTTAGCAGTCATGTTAAGCATACTAGGTTTTCGTTGTTTAATAAGGTTTAGCTTTTCTTTTCCTTTCTTTTGGAGATAGCTTCAAAGTAGGTGTTAAATTCTACTTTTTTCTTGAGTACTTGGTTCTTTTAACTAAGAAAGAAGTATCTCATTCAACAGCAGAAAAGTGCCTGTAAGTTGTTTCAAGAACGTTGCAAATAAAATGTATTTCTATTGTGTCATCATGTTAGGAAATTACTGTATTAAGGCAAATTCCTAGGCAGTTATTTACATATAACTTTTCTATTTTAACTCCATTCATAAAGAATTACCTTATTTAAAACTATCTTGGAAAACATCACTTTTTCTGATTACAAGTTATTCTAAGAGTTGTCAGAAACAGTGCAAGTAAGTACTGTGGGGTTTCTTAACATAAAAAATAAGGACAATTTCAGAAGGATTAGTTAACTTAGTGAAAAAAAGAAAGAAAGAAAAGGTCACATTAAACTTACTCATGGAAAAACTTGAAAAATTCAAGAGGTTAATACTCCCAGATGAATGGTCATGCAATGAGTTCAAATGACTTTTAAAAATATGTAATTCCTGAAGCCCAGATAAAACAAACAAACAAACAAACAAACTCACTGCCATCAAGTCTACTGGACTCATGGTGACCCCCTCCTTGGGTTTCTGAGGTGGTATCTCTACGGAAGTGGATAGAATCTTAATATTCTTTCTAAAATTTTTATTGTGATTTAGGAGAAAGTTTACAGAGCAAATTCATTTTCCATACAGCAGTTCATACACATTTTGTTTCATGACATTGACTGCAATCCCTACTATGTAACAGCTCTCTTCCCACTTCCTCCTGTGTCCCTGTGCCCTTCTTTCCTATGCATTCCTGCCCTTGAGCTATCTCTCTGTGCAAATTCTGCCTTCTGTTCTGCTATGATTGATTGTTCAAAAGAGTGTAGGGGAGAGCTCTTGAAGAAAGCAGATTATAGCCATCAACCTCAACTCTGGAGACAATGGCTGGAGACCTGAAATTGACATCTGGAATACAGGATATAAACGTTGAGCAGAAGGTACATTGTTTCCCAGGGTATCACAGGGATAACAGAAGAAAATTGATTAACATATGAGAAAACTACTGGAACAGGGATTAGCAGCAAAATGTGTGGTGAGTGGTGGAAGCCTGATGGCCACACATTTTGCTGCTAAGAATTAATAGCATCAGGTTTAAAAATCACTTCTGTTTTTCTCTATCTATCTATATAATCATCACTGGTTTTGCTCCTCCAGAGAGACAGACAAATATACATACATACATATATATATAGAGAGAGAGAGAGACAGAGAGAGAGAAGAGAGAACGATTTTAAGGAAATGGCCCATGCAGTTGTGGAGGCTGGCAAGTTCCAAATCCATGGGTCAGGCATAAGGCTGGAAACTTCTCCTGACTCACATGGTTACAAGGGCTGATGAGCCCAAAATCCACAGGTCAGATGTCAGGCTGGTTTACCTCCCAGGAACTGGAAGTCAGAGGATGACGAGTTGGATGTTGGATTGAGAGATCTTCATGTTCTTTGCCACAACATCTATATGTATTGGATGCAGTCCACACCTCCAAGAAACCTCCCCTTTCAACTGATTGGCTGTTCACATCAGATCACTTTATGGTGGTAATTATGTAATATCTGCCAAACCACTGCTCTAGCCAAGTTGATACATAACCTTAACCATCACAGCTGCTTTTTTATGTCATATAGTTTACTTCTTCTGGTGATGCCAAAGCATCTGCCTTTCTCACCTCAGGCCCACAGTCTTTCAAACTTCCCACAGTGGCAGAAATGCCTTCCTTAGATATACCTCTCACAGGAGTTTGGAGTGATGTAGGGAGCAGTGATGCCAAACCACCAAATTTTCTAGTCTCAGAAGGGAAGGAAAGGCCACTCAGTTACCACTCAGAGCCCACTGCCCACTACCCACAGTGTCAGGTATTTTCACCTCTCTATTCAGGTGTTATTATACTTGTTCTACTTATGAGGAAACTGAGGCTTATCCTAGGTTACTGAACTAAGAATTAATAGCATCAGGTTTAAAATCACTTCTGTTTTTGTTTTCTCCCAAACTCTTTTAATTACACCATAATACCACATCCAAGGCCTAGTCCTAATGGTAAGTGTTTAATAGTTTCTTCATGGACTATGGATTTTCAACCTTTACCAAATATTTGTAAGGAATTTTGACAGTAGATTGAGTTTTAAACTCTGATTCTTAAGTTTCTTCCCTTTCCTTCTCTGTTTCTGTTCACTCATTCTTTCCCTCTTTTTCTTTCCTTTTATCTTTTCTTTCAATCTTAAGACTTTAGCCCTCACACCTAATCTTTCATTTTTGCTGGGAACTATAAAAGTGTTGTGAGCATGGAATCTGACCTCCTCTAAATTCACAAGGGGGGAGGAGGATCAAGATTAACATCAACAGAATAAGGTAGATTCCTATGGGGTGGAGGTGAGACATGTCTCTACCCTCCAACTTTTTGCCAATTCTGATGCAAACTATGCCCTCCCACAGCATGCTCTACTTCTTTCTTGGGTTTGATAGCTTGTTGCAATGGCCGCACAGAACTCACAGACAATACTCATGACTATGAGGTTTATTAGGGAAGTAGTAGGTAACAATGAGCTCTGGTAGCATAGTGCCTAAGGCATTTGACTCTTAACCAGAAGGCTGGCAGTTCAAACCCACCAGCCACTCCTCGGAAGGAAGATGGGGCAATCTACTTCTGTAGTGATACTGCCTCAGAAACCGAAAGAGGGGTTGCTATGAGTTGGGTCCGACTCGATGGCATGTAACAACAACAACAGTAGGTAACAATTCAGGATCAGAAATGACTCAGGATATAATTCTTTGATCAGGACTTCATTTTTTCAGCAGTGCCCACAGGAATGCCTCTCTCTGGCCCTTGGACTCTTGGCCCCATGATCCCTCGGCCTCTGCCCTGCTTGGGCAAGTGTAATAAAACTCTTTTAGCTTTGCTGGTAAGTGCTCAGAGGCACCCCACTCCACCAGTAAGCTTCCTGCCTGAAGGTGCTCAGCTTTCTCACTCTATTGGTCTGGAAGCCCACTGATCTATCTCCTTATGGGTCTCCTGCCAGGTATCCTGGTTCTACTGCCATCATTTCTCTGCCACCACTTCTCACTGTTTCAGCAAAGTGTTAGAGCTCTCTCTCTGTCTCCTGGGTGGAAGAGGTTCAGCACAGGAATCTCAGGTCCAAAGGATGCACTCTACTCCTGGCTCTTCTTTCTTGGTGGTAGTGAGATCCCATTTTCCACATCTGAGATGGCTCATTTTAAGAATAGTGGGATGGCAAAACTGACCAATGCCCACATTACAGTTCCATGCACCATATTTCCACAGCCCCACCCACACAAGGGTGCTGTGCCTCTTATTTACATTATTAGCAAACTCTCCATTCCCTTTGGTGGGCCTTAAGCACCTCACGTTTGCATAGTCCTACCCAGTCATTTTGGGAGTTACAAAGACGATGTGGTTAGAAGGGCTATAGTAAGTAAGTCACTGCACTTCAGGAACATGTGGCTTTTTCTCCATCATATGTAAAGTACAGCTTCAAAGCAAACTCCCTCACCTCCCCTCCCTTCCATCAACCTGATGCACTAATCCTACCCTTTGTTGAAATTCTATTCCTGTGTTCTTGTGCACATATTAAACACTGTCTGAGTATCTGAAACTCTGCAGCACTCAGGAAACAAGAGCAATCCCCTTGCCCACTCCTGAGGGCCCTCTCTCAATCTTACTTTCTTGCAGTGGGTAGGAATCCCAGGCTTGTCATTTTTTTCTTGTCCTCATGACAAGAAGAGAAAGGAAGTTCAGATGGGTGGATGCAGAGAGTGGATACTTCCACGTGAGGATGCCCAGAAAAACAATTGAAAATTGAACAAATGCTTTCATATTTCCAGTTTCAAGCTTTGTGTTTTCCAATGGAAAACAAATGTGACCTGGGGCTTCTTCATGGAAACAGCTATTATGGGGATAAAAAACAAGAATGAGGTCATAACAGAGGCTTTTGGTGAGGGACTTGAGCGGAGGAAAGAGTGACCTGGTTCACTCTGGGAGGCTGGACTCTCCAAGCAGGGGTGAGGGCAGGTGTGGAACTCTGCTGGGAGCCCAAATGAAATAAAAGCTGAGCCATCAAAAAGACAAGCTGAGGTTCAGGAAAGTCCACCTCAGCTAGGTTTACAATGGTGGTGGTAGCTATGTTTGTAAAGAAAGCAGGAGGAAAGATGGGACAGACCAAAGAAGGTTATTATAAAGCAGTAATGTTCATGTAAGGACCTCTGGTGGTATAGTGGTTAAGGCATTTGGTTGTTAACCAAAATGTCAAGTGTTTGAACCCACTAGCCACTCTACGGAAGAAAGATGAAGCAGTCTGCTTCCGGAAAGATTTACAGCATTGGAAACCAAATGGGGGTCCTTATGTGTTGGAATTGACTCAATGGCAGTGTGTTTGGTTTTTCGTTTTTGAATGTTCATATGGAGTCCCTGGGTGGTGCAAACGGTTAACACATTAAACTGCCAACTGAATGATTGGAGGTTCAAGTCCATCTCAGAGGAAGAAAGGCCTGGTGATCTACATCTGAAGAACCAGCCATTGAAGACTCTATGGAGGATTCTACTCCAACACACATGGGATCACCATAAGTCAAAATAGACTCAACAGCAAGTGGTGTTTAGATTTGTGTGTATGTACAGTGTGGATGCTACTTCAGACACAGTCAAATGTGTATGAACCAGAGACATCAGACTTCGCTCAGGCATTGCCTCCTCCAGGAAGTCCTCCAGATAGATTGGGCCTTCTTCCTATGTACACTTCAACCACTGAGCATACTTAGCAGTACATTTACTGGATGTATTTACTCCTCTGTCTGTCTTCCCAAAATACCTGTGAGCATCTCGAGGACCACATCTGTTTTTTGTCTCTACCACACCAACACACAGTCCAAGACTATGGGCAGAGTTGGAAGTGAGATGTCTTAAGACCTTAGGTAGTTAAAAACAAAACAAACAAGCAAACAAACAAACAAACAAACAAAAAACAAACTCACTACCATCGAGTTGATTCTGACTCATAGTAACCCCCATTGGGTTTCTGAGATGGTAAATCTTGAAGAAAGTAGGTTAACCCATCTTCTTCCCACAGAGCGGCTGGTGGGTTTGAACTGCCAATTTTCTGGTTAGCAGCCAAATGCCTTAGGCACTGAGCCACCAGAGCTCCTTAGAGAGAGGGTAATTAGCGGTTTATGTTCAAGGAATATGAAGACAGACTTCCTAGCACTGAATCCTGCTCTCAGCCCATAGTAACTGTAGACTGTAGTCTTCAATTTCCTCATCTGTAAAATGGAGTTGTGATTGATACCTCTTTGGACTATTGAGTGTTGGATAAGATTATGTAAAGAGCTTAGCCCAAAGTCTGCTGTTTAGTGGGTAATCCATAAACAATAGTGAATTTTCCTATGGGGCAGTGGTGGCTCAGTGCTAGAATTCTCCCCTTTCATGGTGGAGACGAGGGGTGGCTTCCTGGCCAGTGCACCTCATTCACAGCTACTACTCGTCTGTCCATGGAGGATTGTATGTTGCTATGGTGCTTAACATCATATGCTGCTGAAGACTAAAGTGAGCCCAACCCAAGCCATGGTATTTTCAATCTCCTCATATGCATATGAAAGCTGGATAATGAATAAGGAAGAGCAAAGAAGTGATACCTTTGAATTGTGGTGTTGGCAATAAATACTGAAAATACCATGGACTGCCGGAAGAATGAACAAATCTGTCCTGGAAGAAGTGCAGCCAGAATGCTTCTTAGAAGTGAGAACTGCCAGATTTTCTCTCAGCTGCTTTGGTCATTTCTTCCATTTTCTTTAGCTACTCTCCACTGATCTTACTCACTGATCTGCGAGAGGGATCGGGTCTCCAGGAGCAAGGTAAGCACGGGCGGGCTTGTGCTTATTCACTGATCTGCACTGAACACTTTCCCTTGTTACCCTCCCGAGAGGGACCGGGTCTCTGGGAGTGAGGTAAGCACGGGCGGGCTTGTGCTTAGTAACCGGGAGCGAGGTAAGCACGGGCGGGCTTGTGCTTACTCACTGATCTGCACTGAACACTTTCCCTTGTTACCCTCCTGAGAGGGACTGGGTCTCTGGGAGCAAGGTAAGC
>NW_006922364.1:130065-146094 GCF_000298275.1 Orycteropus afer afer
ACGGGATCGGGCAGTGTTTCGTTCTGCTGTGCATGGGGTTGCTATGAGTCGGAAACGACTTGACGGCACTTAACAACTACAACAACTTTGGTCATGTTGTCAGAATCGTCCAGTCTGTGGAGAAGGATGATATCATGTTTGGTAAAGTGAAGGGTGAGAGAAAAAGGAGAAGACCCCCCTCCAGAAGATGGATTAACACAGTGGCTACAATGATGGGCTCAAGCATAGCAAGTATTGTAACGATGGCACAGGACTGGGCAGTGTTTCATCCTGTTGTACATGGGGTCGCTATGAGTTGGAATCAACTTTATGGCACCTAACAACAACAATAACAATGTCTCTGAACAGGTTTCAGTGGAGCTTCCAGACTGAGATGGACTAGGGAGAAAGGCCTGGTGACCTGCTTTGGAAGATCAACAAATGAAAACCCTTTGTTGTTGTTATGGACCACAAAAATCCAGTCTGTAACTGATCATGGGGATGACCCAGGATCAGGCAGCATTTTGTTCCATTGTTCATGGGTTTGGGAGCCAACTCTACGACAGCTAACAACATCAACAATTTTACTTTATTATTCAATAAATAATGTTTCAGAACAAGAACAAATAGTCTCTATCTGTGCCCTTGGTTTTGCCTCTACTCCAGGTTTTAGACACCAACTCCTAAACCTTGCTTGTCTCTGTGTGACATATAAACATGAGTAGCTTTCCTGGAAACCGCATCCTGTGTTCTGTTTTACTGAGTCATTTATCATGGCAAGCTGAGCTCTGTGACCCAAGGTCATGACTTCTCTCTGCTCAGTAAGCAGGTCAGTTTAACTTTGCATTTCTGAGGAACTTAATGACATCAGCCCACTTCTGTCCACATAAGGACTTCTTGCTCGTTGCTGGGCTATAGGATGAATATCAGAAAGAAGGAGCAATGTTTACCTCCCTGGTGCTTCCAAGTCTCTAAACAGTTGACAAATTGGGTCTTTCTCAAATGTCTCATCCTCCTTAAAAATTATTACTCCTCCATTCCCACTAAGCCCTTTTGTTATTATTTACTTCACTAGTTCCCATAATACTTATGAGATGGGCCAGATTGCTTCTCTTTTACAGATGAGGAATTCAAGGCTCAGAGAGTTTAAGTGCATCCCCAACATTATCTGGAGGGTAGTATCATCTTTGGGAGGTGCTGTAGAATTGGGAACCTTGACAATTAAGTTAATGTTCTGCTTTAAATCATATTTTTCCAATGTAAGAAATAGTCCTCTGCTTAAGATAGTTCAGTGCTATAGCAGAGATTGCTAGATATCCATTTGCTCCTTACTCCTCAGTAATAAAGCATTCAATTTTTAACAGGGTTTATGGGCATGCAGAACAAAGACTCCATTCCCTAGCCTCCCTAGCAGATAGGCATGGCCACGTGATTAAGTTCTGGCAACTGAGAGAAGTGCAAGAGATACGTGTCCTGAAAAGAAGGAAACATACTCCTATTTTGGTCTGCCATGTGGATGTGGTGGCTGGAGCTCAGGCAGCCACTGTGAACCATGAGGTAGTGGTAAGCAGTGTGCCATGGATGACAGATAGAAGATAGAAGGTGATAGGTCCCTGATACTATGGATAGGCATAATAGCCTCTTAAAAATTACACCAAATGAAGAAGGGAAAAATGTCTACCTCAAAGTACTACTATTTTGGATTCTGATTCTTGTAGTTGAGCGTAACCTAAATGAAACAAATCACTTTCCACTGTACTAGGAAAAAACCTAGATGCTTAATGAGGCCTGCAATACACTGTCTGACCCAACTGACCCAGCCTTGGCCAATTTCTTCAACTTTTTCTGTCATTCATCTTGTCTTCACTCCATACACTTCAGCCCCACTCTCCTTCCTTACATGCCATTCCTCTTGCTTGGAATGCCCTTCATTCACCTGCTCATCACTCAGGTTTCAGTCTCTACGTTCCATCCTCAGAAAGGCATTCTTTGACCAAGCCCTTTTATTTTTTCCCTTCTTGCTATTCTTTTCCTTTACAACACCTAGCTCAATCTGGGGGAAAGAATTATATATGTATGTGTATATATGTATGTGGGGGTTCTGGTGGCGTAGTGCCTAAGGCATTTGACTGCTAACCAGAAGGTTGGTGTTCAAACCCACCAGCTACTCCTCGGAAGGAAGGTTGGGCAATCTACTTCCATAGAGATACCACCTCAGAAACCCAAGGAGGGGTCACTATGAGTCAGATTCAACTTGATGGCAGTGAGTTTGGTTATATATATGTATTATATATAAAAAAACCTATAAACATATATATTATATATATGTACATACATACATACATACATGACATGTATATTCTACATATTGTTGTTATTATGTGCCGTTGAGTTGGACCCGACTCATATCAACCCTTCCTTGGGTTTCTGAGGCAGTATCACTATAGAAGTAGATTGCCCCATCTTCCTTCCGAGGAGTGGCTGGTGGGTTTGAACTGCCAGCCTTCTGGTTAGCAGTCAAGTGCCTTAGGCACTATGCTACCAGAGCTCCTATATTATACACACACACACACACACACACATATATACACCGCCTCAGAAACCCAAGGAGGGGTCATCATGAGTAGAAATTGATTCGACAGCAGTGAGTTTGGTTTTTGTTGGTTTTATATATACACATATATGTATATGCATATATATGTGTATATATACACACACACAAACACACACACAAGCATACCTCAGAGATATTGCAGGTTTGGTTCTAGACTACCAAAATAAAGCAAATATCATAATAAAGTGAGTCACACAAATTTTTTGGTTTCCCAGTGCATATAAATGTTATATTTATTATAGTCTTTTAAGGAGTTGTGGTGGTACAGTGGTTAAGGTATTTGGCAGCTAATCAAAAGGTCGGTGGTTCAAACTCACCAGCTGCCCTGAGGAAGAAAGATGGGGCAGTCTGCTGCCTTAAAGATTTATACCATTGGAAGCCCAGTGAGGGTTGCTATGAGTCAGAGTCAACTTGATGGCAGTGAAGTAAGTATGAGCTGCCTGAGTGAATTCGTGAGCCATTCTAGGGAATTAACGAACACATGGGGCAAACGAGAGCCAGCAATGGCTGCCATCTGCCTATATAGCAGTCAGAAGACTGAGTCCTTCTAACTTGTGAACTCTGACTTAGCTCAGGTGGGTAATTCAGAGAAGGGCTATTCAGGCAGTTGATCTGAAAGAATCCTTTTAACTGGTAAAATCTGACCTAACTCTAGGTGGTTAGGGTCAGAGAGAGAAAGTGCCACATGGGTGGCTGGTGACAAAGATGGAGAAGTGGAAAGGTAAGGACTGGATCCATTTCCAGATGGGAATTGTTTCATTCTGATCCTTACCAGGAAGTGAGCAGTGAAGATGGGATTTGCACACCTTGAGCCTTCTTTAATAAAGAATTAGTTACTCAATACAGTAACTAATACAGATGGATAGATACATATAGAGAAACAGAGAGATAGATTTTACTCTTTTCATTATTTGGTTGGTGGAAGAAAAACACCCACAATAATTCTGAGACAGAACTAGGACAAGACTGTCTTCCAGGTTGGCCATGGGCCTCACTGTATTCACCAGAGGCCTATGATTTAATCCCTGCAAGACTAATGAAAGAAGAAGATGCCTTCTTCTGCAGGAGTGTATGCAGGAGTTGAGGACCCAGTGTAGGAATGTGCTAGGGGGAAGTCCTCAGACTCAAACATGTTCTATGGAGACCCTTTTATTAAGCCTTAGACAGGACAAAGACAAGCAACCAGGATGAGGGAAACCACTGCAGTACAAGAAGCTGAATAGAGTCCACTGAGTTATGGCCATGGGACCAATTATATATGATAGAAAATAAAAGAAATCATTACAAAATCACAATTGGTCAATTCATCTCTGTCACAAACAAGACTACAAAAGTGGGGAAAAGACCATGATTGGGATACAGACACAACTGAAAATTAAAACCCCCCTGGCTACGAGGTGGTCAGGGTATGACATATGACTATGCCCCCTGAGTCATAGACACGGGGTGGCTACAAGAAAACACCAGGACCCTATCCTTTTCTTTCTTTCTTTCTTTTTTTTTTTTTTAATTTTTTATTGTGATTTGAGTGAAAGTTTACAGAGCAAATTCATTTTCCATATAGCAGTTCATACACATTTTGTCTCATGATATTAATGCAGTTCCCCACAATGAAAAAGCTCTCTTCCCACTTCCTCCCCGTAGTTACCTCTTCCCTGTGTCCTTCCTTCCCATGCAATCCCACTCCCCCAGCGCTGTCTCCCTGTGCATACACTGCTCTTCTGTTCTCCCATGATTGATCACTCCAAGTAGTGTAACTACCTGATGTAAATGTTCAGCTCATATGCCTGGCTATTATTTGGCTGGAAGCCACAGGAGTGAGTTCAATTCTAGACATGAACGGCAGCTAGGAGCCATAGTCAGGGTTCTTACCAGACTCTATCAGGCCAGCAAACCTGGTCTTTTAAAATTTTTATCGTGATTTGGGTGAAACTTGACAGAGCAAATTCACTTTCCATACAGCAGCTCACATACATTTTGTCTCATGACATTGACTGCAATTTCCCAACAATACAACACCTCCCCTCCCACTTCCTATCCATAGTTACCTCTTCCCTGTGTTCTTCCCTCCCATGCACTCCTGCTCCTTGAGCTGCCTCCCTGTGCATACACAGCCCTTCTATTCTCCCATGATTGATCTCTCCAAGGAGTGTATCTACCTAATGTAAATGTTCAGCTCATACGCCTGTCTTTTGTTTGGCTTGAAGCCACAGGAGTGGGTTCAGTTCCAGACCTGAAGGGCAGCTATGGCCATAGTCTCAGGAGTTCCACCAGGCTCTGTCAGACCAGCAAACCTGGTCCTTTTAAAAAAAAAAAAAAATGACTGGTCTTTTCTTTTATGATTTTGAGTTTTGTTTCACATTGTTTTCCCACTCTATCCAGGATCTCCTACACCAAACCCCCTAGGAGTGGTTGGCAGTGGTAGCCAGGCACCATCTAGTTCTTCTGGTCTCATAGTCATATAGGCTGAGGATCCCATGGTCTACCAGTCCCTTGGACTAATAGTTTCCATACGTCTTTGGTTTTATTCATTCTTCTTTGCTCTGGATGAGGAAAAGACCCATCACTGCATCTAAATGGCCGCTTGTAAGCTTTTAAGATCCCAGCCGCTACTCACCAAAGTAGGATGTGGAACAATGTTTTCGTGTAGTATGTTATGCCAATTGAGCTTGATGTCCCCTGCGACCATGGTCGCAAACCCACAGGTCCAACTACTCGCTCGCTCTGGGTAGCTGGCTGTGGCCAAGAAGTCACGACAAACTTGTCCCTTGTCAGCTCTACTATATACCTGGACATCCTTACAGCACATACAAATACACTTGTAGAAACATTGTCTGCCAACCCTATATATGGTCATGGGCACACTCACCCCTGCCTAGACATACCTGATCAATCAGCCTGTCCACCATCTATCTATCCCTAGAGCAATGTTTGCCATCACTGAAAACTCAGTACTATATGTGCAAAAGGGTTTATCTTTGCTGCCTGTACCTCCCATGTGATCTCCCTATGTCTTCCTCTTCCTCAATGCCACCGTATTGATCACTCACATTTGAGGACACTATCTTTTTATTTAAATTAGATGAGGACACACCCAGACAAGTTCCCTAGTTATTTGTGTGAGCATAACCTACTTTCAACCACACTCTCATTTTTTTTTTTTTTTCACTTTTATTGAGGCAAAAACATACACGGAGACATTCACTAACATAACAACTCCCACATTTACAGTTAAGGGACATTGATGACATTTTTCATATTGTGCTACCATTATTGCTATCCTTTTCTGAAATATTCCACCACTATTAGCTTAAACTCAGTGCCTCACAACCAAAAGCCTCCCCTTTTTCCCCTCCCTCCTACTCAACCACACTCTTCCTGAGGGCAAACTGTAACTCCCTAGGTTTGCTCTGGACTTGTCTATGCAAAACTACATTACTGGTTTTATGACGAGAAAGAACTCAAATGGCATCTGAACTTAAGTCAAGACTCAAAATGAAGTTAGGACTCCCACTGTAGACCACAGCCTTCTACACATCAAGTGCTTTAGAATGTAAGCTCTAATATAGGAGACAAGCCTGAGAGTGTCAGCAGGTTGTCATTGGCCTCTTTGGTTAATGTGGGAAATATCCTTTTAACCCCAGCAATAGCACTGGCTTTGATATATGACGTCTTTGAATTGCCATCAATGTAGCTGAAATATCTGAACAAAGATTGAATTGGGGCAGCTAGGTGGGGGATGAGGAAGTTCATGAGATTTACAAGAGGGGGAAGTGAGACACAATGTGAACTGGTGGTCATGGCTGTCTCCAAGCACTGGAGTTACAGGTGGTTTAAAATATTTCCTTCCTTTTGCTCATCTGCATTTTCTAAACACCCTTCTAAATATCTTCCTGTTTTACTAAAAGTGAAAATATACATACATAATTTAAAGACTTTAGTTCTTCTGTGAATTTGCAGAAGGCCAAAACAACCAAATTGAAGTAAGACAAAACAACCAAGCAAAAAGCCACCAATATTGCATTGTTACCAGCTACTCTTTCTTTGGTCTTAAAGGCCATTATTTCAGGAAATAAAGAAATAAATGTATCCAGAAGCAGCTTATAAAGGGCAAATTGACATTGGGGTAGAATGTTTAAAGGGATGACAGCAATCCGGAAGTGGGGACAGGGCAAATTCCTGTCTTTATTTATCCATGGAATATTTGGTCTGGTCAGCTTGGGTTGTCAATGTCTCATGTAGCAGTATCTTAGACTCATTAAAACCCTCTGATTTATAATCATCCAGCATTAAATTGGAAACTATTTTGGTCACTATATGCACTGCTGTGATTAATTATACCTTGTTAAGGGACCGACATATATTCTTTAGGAGAGTAACCTTTTCTAATTTAAGGGGAGTAATTTTCAGCTCAGGAACCATGTAACAATGAATCATCAGTGGAGAATCATCGCTTCTAAAGGAGACATCACAGGATTTTGAAATCTGATGAGGAAAACAACATTAAAACTAGAAGTAGCTCAGGAAGGGAGTAACTTCCAGTGTGGTAATGAAAAACAATTTTGGCCTTTGTCTTTTTCTTGTGAAGTATGCTAGGGGAAAAAAGACTCTAGATTCAAACATATTCTATAGAGACCTTTTATTAAGCCTTAAACAGGACAAAGACAAAACAAAGACAATTATCCAGGATGAGGGAGTCCATCAGCATGTACACAGTACAGAAGCTGAATGGAGTTCACTCAATCACAGACATGGTGTTCATTATATTTGATAGGGTACAAAAGAAATCATCAGAACATCATGATTGGTGGCAGGTCAGTTCATCACTGTTTCAGGCAGGACTACAGAAGTATGGAAAGGACCATGACAGGGATACATACACAACTGAATATTACAAAAGATTATAGGATTGTGTTCTGGGGTTTTACTGCCTGGCTATGTGGTAGTCTGTATATGAATTATGACTATGTAACCTTGAGTCATAGCCACCAAGTGGTTAGGAGATAATACTAGGACCCCAACCTTTAATTTAAATCAGATAAGGACACATCCAGAGAAGTTCCCTAGTTCTTTGTGTGAACATAATCTACTTTCAACCACACTCTTCCTGAGAGCAAACTACCCCTCTCTAGGTTTGTCTTGGATTTCTCTGCATATAGCCACATTGCTGGTTTAGTGATCAGAATGAACTCAAATGGTGTCTGAACTTATGTCAAGACTGAACATGGAATTAGAGCTCCAGCTGTAGACCATAGCCTTCCACAAACCAAGTGCTTTAGAATTAAGCTCTAACACAGAAATGATCATGGGAGTAACTGAGGTGGCTTTACCAAGAAATCTCCCTGTCCAACACTGCCCTTCTATTCTCCTATGATTGATTGCTCTATCTGATGTATCTATCTGATGTAAATGTTCACCCTTTATGCCTTTCTTTTCTTTGGCTGGAAGCCACAGGAGTGAATTCAGTTACAGACCTAAAGGGTAACTAGGGGCCATAGTCTTGGGGGTCTTACCGGAATCTGTCAGACCAGTAAACCTGGTCTTTTTTTTTATGGCTCTGAATTTTGTTCCACATTGTTCTCTCACTCCATCCAGGGTCTTCTGCACCAATCCCCCCTCTGAGTGGTTGACAGTGGTAGCCAGGCACCATCTAGTTGTTCTGGTCTTATGGTCATAAAGGCTGAGGATCACATTGTCCACTAGTCCCTTGGACTAATTGTTTCCATGTATCTTTAGTTTTCTTTATTCTTCTTTGCTCTGGACCAGGAGAGACTCATCGTTGCATCTAGATGGTGGCTTGCAAGCTTTTAAGACCTCAGTTGCTATGTACCAAAGTAGGATGTGGAACAATGTTTTTGTGTAGTATATTATGGCAATTGAGCTCTATGTCCCTGTGTTCATGGTCCTGAGCCCAAATAACCAACTACTCTCTCCCTCACGGTGCTTGGCTGTGGCCAAGAAGTTATCATAACTTTGCCCCTTGTTAGCTCTATTATATATTTGGACATTCTTACAGCATGTACAAATATGTATGGAAAAATACCGTCTGTCAATCTTATATCTGGTCATGGGTATATGTAGAAATATCGTCTGTCAACTTTATATATGGTCAAGGGAATATCCTTTTGCCTAGACATACCTGATCATTCAGACTGTCTGCCCATCTATTTACACGTAGATTAATGTTTGTTATCACTGACAACACAGTATTGTATGTGTAAAAGGGTTTATCTTTGTTGTCTGTACCTCTTGTGTACTTCATTATGTCTTCCTCTTCCTCAGTGTCACCGTGCTGATTACTCACTTTTGATATATTGCCCTTCCCTTCATCCAAATCATTACCTGTCTCTACCTATCTAGCAGTGTTCCCTCCCATCCCCACCCATCCCTCATAACCAGCAAAGAAAGTTTCCTTCCATATTTAAACCTTTCCTTGACTTTTTATAATAGTGAACTAATACAATATTTGTCTGTGATTGACTTATTTCACTCAGCATAATGTCCTCCAAGTTAATCCACATTATGTAGTGTTTTGCAGATTTTGCATTATTCTTCATTGCCGCATAGTATTCCATTGTGTGTATGTAGCATAGTTTGGTTATCCATTCTTCTGTTAATGGGCACTTTGGTTGTTTCCATCTCTTTGCTATTGTGAAAGGTACTACAGTGAACATGGAAGTGGAAATATCTGTTCTTGTCTTGGCTTTCACTTCTTTAGGATATATACCTAGAAACAGGACTGCTGGGTAAAATAGTAATTCTATTTCCAACTTCTTAGGGAATCGCCATACTGATTTCCACAGTGGTTGTATCATTTTACAGTCCCAACGTATGAGAGTCCCAATCTTTCCACATCCTCACCAGCATTTGTTATTTTCTGTGTTGTTGAACTTTATCACCAGTGCTGGGGTGAGACAGTGTCTCATTTTGATTTGCATTTCTCTAGTAGCTAATGATCGTGAAGATTTCTTCATGTGTTTTTTGGCTGCCTGAATGTCATCTATGGTGAAGTGTCTACTCATGTCTTCTGCTCATTTGCCAGTTGGATTGTTTGTCTTTTTGATGTTGAGGTGTTAGAGTTTTCTATAAATTTTAGAGATAAGTCCCATGTCAGGTATGTTGTTGCTGAATATTTGAGCTCTGGTAGCATAGTGCCTAAGGCACTTGCCTGCTAACCAGATGGCTGGCGGTTCAAACCCACCAGCCACTCCTCGGAAGGAAGGTTGGGCAATCCTACTTCTGTAGTGATACTGCCTCGGAAACCCAAGGAGGGGTCGCTATGAGTCGGGGCCCGACTCGAAGGCAAACAACAACAACAACTTTGCCCCTATTTTTTCCTTGAGGAACTTTATAGTTTTAGGTTTCACATTTCAGTCTTTGATCCATCTGGAGTTAGTTTTTGTGTATTGTGTGAGGTATAGATTTTATCTCATTTTCCTGCAAATGGATAACCAATTTTTCCAGCACCATTTGTTAAAGACACCATCTCTTTCCCATTTAATAGATTTTGGCCCTTGGTTTAAAGATCCACTGACCATAAGTTGATAGATCTATTTCTGGGTTCTCAATTTTATTTCACTGGCCTATGTGTCTGTCGTTGTACCAATACCAGGCTGTTTTGACTTCAGTGGCTATATAGTAGGTTTTGAGATCTGGAAATGTGAGAGCTCCTACTTTGTCCTTCTTCAATAGTGTTTTGCTTATGCAAGGTCTTATTCCTTTCCTATAAAATTAGTGATTGGTTTTTCCATACCCTTAAAGAATTGCGATGGGATCTGGATAGGGAATGTGTTGAATGTGTAGATTGCTTTGGGTAGTATTGACATTTTCACAATGTTCAATCTTCCTATCCATGAGCATGGTGTGTTCTTCCATTTATGTAGCTCTCTTATGGTTTCTTGAAGTAATGTTTTGTAGTTTTCTTTGTATAGATCTTTTGTGTCCCTGGTAAGATTTATTCCCAATTATTTTATTTTTTGGGGGTAACTATTGTAAATGGTATTGATATCTTTGTTTCCTTTTCAGCAATATCTTTGCTGATGTAGAGGAATCCAACTGATTGTATATTGATCTTGTATCCTGCCACTCTGCTAAATCTCTCAATTAGTTCCAATAGTTTTTCTTTTTTAGTGAGTCTCTTGCTATGTACAGGATCATATATATCATCAGCAAATAGGGATAGTTTTATTCCTTCTTTATCAATTTATCCCTTTCTTGCTTTATTGCTCTGGGTAGAACTTCCAGTACAATGTTGAATAGAAGTGGAGATAGGGGGCATCCTTGTCTGCTTCCCATTCACAAGGGGAATGGTTTCAGTCTCTCTCCATTGAGAATAATGTTGGCTGTTGGTTTTGTATATATGCCCTTCATTATGTTGAGGAGTTTCCTTTCTATTCCTATTTTGCTGAGAGTTGTATCTGGAATGAATGTCAGATTTTCTCACATGCCTTTTCTGCATGGATTGATATGTTCATGTGGTTCTGTACCTTCATTTTACTTATGTGATAGATTACTCTGATTGTTTTTCTAATGGTGAACCATCCTTGCATATCTGGTATGAACCCCACTTGGTCATGGTGTATTATTTTTTTGATATGTTGTTGGAATCTATTAGCTAGGATTTTGTTGAAGATTTTTATGTTTATATTCATGAGGGATATTGATCTGTAATTTTCCTTTTTAGTCATGTTTTTGCCTGATTTTGGTATCAAGGTTATACTTTCATCATGAAATGAATTTGAGAGGATTCCATCCTTTTCTATGTTGTGGAATAGTTTGAGTAGGATTTATATCAGTTCTTCTCTGAAGGTTTGATAGAATTTTCCAGTAAAGTTGTCTGGGCCAGGACTTTTTTGTTGTTGTTGGTAATTTTTTAATGACCAGTTCCATTTCTTCTTTTGTTATTGGTCTGCTCAAATTTTCCACCTCAGTCTGTCTTAGGTTAGGTAAGTAGTATATTTCTAGAAATCTGTCCATTTCTTCTAGATTTTCAAATTTGTTAAAGTGTAGTTCTTCATAGTATCCTGATATTATCCTTTTTATTTCAGTTGATTCTGTTGTGATGTTGCCCAATTTGTTTCTTATTCATGTATTTGTATACAAATAACAAATTTGCTTGTGGTTTGTCAATTTCATTAATCTTAAAAAAAAAAAAAAAAAGCCAACTTCTAGTCTTGTTGATTTTTTCTGTTGTCTTCTATTTTTTTGTTTCATTTATTTCTGCTTGACTCTTTATTATTTCTTCTCTTCTAGTGACTGTAGGCTTCTTTTTTTTCCTGCTCTTTTTCTAATTGTTGGAGATGTTGGGTTAAAGTGTTGATTTTGGCTTTTTCTTCTTATTGCTAAAAATTGGCCTCTGATCACTGCTTTTGCTGTGTCCCAAAGATTCTGGTATGTTGTGTTTTCCTTCTTGTTTGGTTCAAGGAATTTTTTATTTCATTTTTTATTCTTACTGTTACCCAGTCTTTTTTCTTTTTAATTTTTAATGTGATTTAGGTGAAAATTTACAGAGCAAACTCATTTTCCATACAGCAGTTCACACACACACTTTGTCTCATGACATTGACTGCAATTTCCCACAGTACAACAGCTCTCTTCACACTTCCTCATCATAGTCACCTTTTCCCTGTGTCCTTCCCTCCCATGCACTCCTACCCCCCATGCCATCTCCTGTACATACACTGCCCTTTCATTATCCCACAATTGATCTCTCCAAGGAGTGTATCCACCTAATGTAAGTGTTCAGCTCATATGCCTGTCTTTTGTTTGACTGGAAGCCACAGGAGTGGGTTCAATTCCAGACCTGAAGGGCAGCTGGGGCCATAGTCTCAGTGGTTCCACCAGACTCTACTAGACCAGGAAAACTGTCCCCCCCGCTTTTTGTTTTATGATTTTGAATTTTGTTCCACATCGTTCTCCCACTCCATTCAGGATCTCCTACATAGTTCCCCCTCTGATTGGCTGGCAGTAGTAGCTGGGCACTATCTAATTCTTCTGGTCTCATAGTCATATAGGCTGAGGATCGTATGTGTATCAGTCCCTTGGACTAATTGTTTCCATGTGTCTTTGGTTTTCTTCATTCCTCTTTGCTCTGGATGAGGAGAGACCCATTGTTGCATCTAGATGGCTGCTTGCAAGCTTTTAAGATTCCAGTTGCTACTTGCCAAAGTAGGATGTGGAACAATGTTTTTGTGTAGTTATGTTATGCCAATTGAGCTTGATGTCCCCTGTGCACCCAGTCATTTTTAAGGAGGGTATTATTCAGTTTCCATGTGTTTGCTCTTTTCCTGTTGATCTCCTATTATTGATTTCCAATTTTATAGCATTGTGATCTGAGAAGATATTTGCAGTGTTTCAATGTTTTCATTCAGTATCAATTACGTCTCAATATAAAGAAAACAAAAATTCTCACAACTGGACCTATAAGCAGCATCACGATAAACCGAGAAAAGATTGAGGCTGTCAACGACTTCACATTGCTTGGTTCTACAATCGAAGCCAGTGAAAGCAGGAGTCAGGATATCAGAAGACATATAGCACTGGGCAAGTTGGCTGCAAAAGACCTCTTTCAAATGCTGAGGAGCAAAGATGTCCCTTAGAGGACTAGGGTGTTCCTGACACAAGCCATGATATTTTCAATTGCCTCATATGCATGTGAGAGCTGGACAAGGAATAAGGAAGACCAAGGAAGAATTGATGCTTTTGAACTGTGGAGCTAGCGAAGAATGCTGAAAGTACTGTGGACTGCTAAAAGAACTAACAAATCTGTCTTGGAGGAAGTGCAGCCGGAATGCCCCTTGGAAGTGAGAATGGCAAGATTTCATCTCACCTACTTTGGCCATGTTATCAGAAGGGACCATTCCCTGGAGAAGGATGTTATGCTTGGTAAGGTGGAGGGTCGACGAAAGAGGGGAAGGCCCTCAATGAGATGGATTGACACAGTGGCTGCAGCGATGGGCTCAAGTACAGCAGGGCTCGTGGAGCTGGTGCAGGACCAGCGGTGTTTTGTTCTACTGTGCTTAGGGTTGCTATGAGTTGGACATGACTCGATGGCACCTAACAACAACAACAACAATGTTTCCAAATTTATTGAGGCTTACTTTGTGGCCTAACATATGGTCTGTCCTGGAGAATATTCCATGTGCACTGAAAAAGAATGTTTATTGTATTGTTGCTTTTGGGTGAAATGCTCTGTAGATGTCTAAAAGGCAAGTTGTTGGATTGTATTGTTTAGTTCTTCTGTGTCTTTGTTGAGGTTCTTTCTAGTTGTTTTATCTTTCATTGAAAGTGTTATATTAAGGAGCTCTGGTAGCGTAGTGCCTAAGGCACTTGACTGCTCACCAGAAGGCTGGTGGTTCAAACCCAACAGCCACTCCTCGGAAGGAAGGTTGGGCAATCCTACTTCCGTAGTGATACTGCCTCGGAAACCCAAGGAGGGGTCGCTATGAGTCAGGGCTGACTCGACGGCAGACAACAACAACAACAACAACAACCATTACTGTGGAGTCATCTATTTGTCTTTTCAATTCTGTTAAAGTCTGGCTTATGTATTTTGGGGCTCTTTCATTAGATGCATAGATATTTATTATGGTTATGTCCTCTCACACAATTGATCCTTTAGTCATTATATAATGTCCTTCATTGTCTCTTTTGGTGATTTTTGTTTTAAAGTCAATTTTATCAGAAATTATTATTGCCATCCCTACATTTATATGGTTGGCATTTGCTTGATATATCTTTTTACAACCTTTGATTTTTCATCTATTTTTCTCTTTGTCTCTAAGATGTGTCTCTCATAGAAATCATATTGAATTATGTTTTCTTATCCAGTCTGCAACTCTCTATCTCTTGAGTGGTGCATTTAATCCAATTAAACTCAGTGTAATTATGACAAGTATGAATTTGTTGCTGTCATTTTGTTATGTGTTTTTTCATGGTGTTGCTGATTTCTTTGTTCCATATAATTTTCAGTGCTGAGTTAATTTTGTTTATGAATCATGTTATCATTTCCTTCATTGCTATTGCTTAATATTTGCTAAATATTTGTGCTTGTCTTCTTTTTTATTTTAATGTGAAAGTTATTATTTTTCTTTGAGGTTACCCTGTGATTTGTAATTTTCTCCCCAAGTTTAGAATAGTCCATTCTATCTTGAAACTCTCTTGACTTCCTAACCTTTTAGAAGGTCTGAAACTACAATATTTTCCCCCTCTTTTTGCTTTGTAGTTGCCCTCATTTCCAGTTGATGTCTCTGCTTCCCTGTTTACAGACTTTTAAGTTTATTTTACTTTGGGTATGTCGCAAACTGGGTTGGTTTCTGGGTTATGTCATCATGTGTATTAATCATTGATTGTTGTTTGCTGTTGTTTGTTCTCTGTCCAAAGGACTCCCTTTAGCATCTCTTTGAAGGTTGGTCTGGTTTTAACAAATTTCCTTAATTTCTGCTTAAGTGAAAATGTCCTAATTTCACCATCATATTTGAGGAACAATTTTGCTGGGTACAGAATTCTTGGTTGGAAATTTTTTTCCTTCAGGGTTTTATATATACCATTCCTTTATCTTCTTACCTGCATCATTTCTGCCAAGAAATCTGAGCTTAGTCTTTTTGGATGCCCCTGCTGTTAACTTTTTTGTTTTTCCCATGCTGCTTTCAGGATTCTTTCTTTATCTTTGGCTTTGGTGAGTTTGATAATAATATGTCTTGGTGAGTTTCTTTGGGGTCTGTCCTGTTTGGGGTTCATTGAACTGCTCGAATGGATATATTCTTGTCTTTCATCATATCAGGGAAATTCTCTTCCAACAAATCTTCCACAATTTTCTCTGTGGCTTTATTTGTCTTGTCCTCTTCCGGAATTCTGATTACATGTAATTTATTCCTCTTGATGGTATCTCTCATAAATTTTAGTTTATCTTCATTTTGTTTTGATCTTTTCTCTGATTGATCCCTTACCAAACTAGTATTGAGGTATTTGTCTTTAATCTCACTAATTCTGTCTTCCTTTTATTTGACTTTTCTCCTTTGCCTATTTCTGAAATTTTGGCGTTAATCTTCTGAATTTCTAGCTGGAGATTTTGTTTCATTTCTAATTTTTCATTTATTTTGTCATTTTTTTCTTGTATTATCTTCCCTAATTGTTCCAGCATTTTGTCTGTGTTTTCCTTAATTTTGTCAGTCTTAATCTGTCTCTCAATCTGTTGAAGGTACTTAAATATAATTATTTTTCATTCCTTCTCAGGGAGTTCCACTGCTGCTTCTTTCTCAGGGATGTTTTCTGGGTCTACATTCTGGTCCTTTGTTTCTTTTTTTTTTTTTTTTTTTAATTGTGACTTGGGTGAAGATTTAGACAGCAAATTCACTTTCCATACAGCAGTTCACATATACTTTGTCTCATGTCATTGACCACAGTTTACCACAATGCAACAGCTCCCCTCCCACTTC
>NW_006922364.1:146608-170922 GCF_000298275.1 Orycteropus afer afer
AAGAACAAGAGGACAGAAAACACAAAACACATAAACACATAGAAAAATAAAATAAAATAAATAAAAAGCATTACATGAGGAAAATATTTAAAGAAATACTTAAAAAAGACAAAAGAAATAAAAATTGAAAAAAGAGAATAAAGGAAAAACCTCACAATATCTGGAGAGAGAAGAGTAAGAGAAAAGAGCAAGAGTAAAAGAATAATAAATAAAAAAATGAAAAACTACAAAGGGATGAGATGAACCAAAGGAAAGAAAAAACATGGGAACCAGGAAAATACAAAAGGAAAAAAAAAAAAAAAGAACCCAAAAAATTAGAACCCAGGAAGGCGAAAAGAAAGAATTAAAATAAAAAGGAAGAACAGGGGAAAAAAAAAAGTTAAAAACAAAGAAACAAATCTGGGGTGTGCTTGGGCAGGGCACCCAGATTTCATCAGAGCACAAAGATGGGGATGGAATTCCTGCAGGTCCAGAAGGTAGGTGGAGGTGGGGGATGGCTCCATCTCCATTCACCAAGAGGGTGTGGGGTATAAGAGTAACAAGCAGAATATTGCACCTTTCCAGTTGCCAGCTTCCAGTGTGGTTGCCTGTTCTGTCCTTCGCAAGCCAAGCCTATTCTTAACTCTCTGGGATAGGAATGCTGCTGCTTTAAATATCCAAAATGGCCACACCTCTTGTAAATATTCAAAATGGCTGTGACCCCAGGACAACCAAAAGTCCACAGCCCAGTTTGTCTCCTTATTTGCTGTTCTCCTTTCTAGTCATCAGCCACCAGTGTAGTTGTCCACACAGCCCTCGGTGAACAGGGCTGAATTTTAGGTTTCTGCCCAGTTCCTAACACTACTTGTATATATTCAAATTGGCTGTGCTCTCAGGATACCCAATAGTCCGTAGCTCCATTTGTCTCCTTATTCACTGTTTTCATTCAGATTCTTCTAGTTGGTATTTAATCCACTTGTGTATCCTTCCTTTCAAAACTCAGGGCTCCAGCATTATCTTCTGTGTCTGTGTCAACTGGTTTCTCTTTTCTTCGTTGAAGAGGGTCTGTGTGTCTATTCTGCCATCTTACCAGAAGTCAGTCCTGGTATTTTCATTATTCTCCACAAACACCCCAATTCAAATGCATCAATTCTTCTTCAGCCTTCCTTATTCATTGTTCAGCTTTCACATGCTTATGAGGTGATAGAAAACATCATGGCTTCATCAGGCACACTTTAGTCTTCAAAGTGACATCTCCTTCCAAAAAGTCACAGTTTAGAAAACCTTACGGAGTACAGTTCTACTCTGAAACACATGGGGTCATCATGAATTGAAATAAAGTTTATGGCAACTGGTTTGTTTTTTATTTGCTTTTTTCTTTATTGAGTATTGTGGTAGGCAGAATAATGCCTGACCCCATATCCAAGATGTCCATGCCCTGGTCCCTGGAATCTGTGAATCTATCACCTAATATGGCAAAAAGAATTTGCAGATGTGATTAAATCTATGAACCTTGAGATTGGGAGATTATTCTGGTGTATCAAGGTGGGCCCAGTCTAATCACATGATTCCCTAAAAGCAAGAAAACTTTCCTGGCTGTAGTCAGAGAGAGATGAAGCAATGGAAGAAGGGTCAGAGAAGTCTGACAAGAGAACTCAATACTATGCTGCTGGCTTTGAAGGTAGAGGAAGGGGCCATGAGCCAAGGAATGTGGGTGGCCTCTAAAAGCTAGCACAGACAAGGGAATAGATCCTCTCCTAGAACTTCCAAAAGGAACGCAGTCCTGGTGACACCTTGATTTTAGCACAGTCAGACCTCAGGTGGAAATGAGCTAGGTGCATATAAGGAACAGAATGGAGGCCATGTGGATGGCTTTGAAGAACAGAAATTTATTTTCACACAATTTAAGAGGCTAGAAATCCAGACCAGGTCCCTGGCTGTGCTGGAAGGTGCGCTGGTCTCCTTCAGCTTCTGTAGCCCTGGTGTTGCTTGGCAGTCCTCGTGTGGGACCTATCTTCTCCCATTTGAGCTTCCTTCTTTGTCTGAGTGATTAGGTTTAGGACACACCTTACACTGATATAGTCTCATTTAACATGAAAAAGAAAACTCTATTCTCAAACAGAATGATATCCATATATAGAGAGGTTACGATTCCAATGCACACTTTTAGGGGACAAATCTTAATCCACAACAGAATATATAGGAGGGAAACTAGGGAAATGTGGTGCCATGGAGGCCATAAGAAGAACTCATGTAAAAAGATAGTGTGGTCAATTGTATCAAATGGTATTGAGGCCAGGGGGAAGGGGATCTAGTAAAATGACATACTGATTATTAATAGCTTAAAATCCAGCTCCAGAAAATGTCAGCTACTTTTTGCAGTGAACAATGCCTGAAACAAATTTGAAAATACATTACAAAAAAGAAGCAGCAGAAGAAGCAATAGCACCCTAGAAAGGAAGTGCTACAATTGATGTAAATACATGTAATAACACAAACATATTTTTTGTGTGTATTCTGTGCCAGGCACCATTCTAAGAATCCATATATTCGCTTATTTAATCTTTGCAGTGACCTGTGGGGAGGCAGGATTATTCCCAGTTTGCAGATAGAGCAAAGGTAAAGAACAAACTTAAAATCACAGGGCTAATAACCAAAAACCTGGAGGGAGTGGATTGCTGGGCCTGGGGACTCAGGACCATAGTTGTGGGGGGTATCAAGGTTAGTTGGCACAATATATAGTCCAAATAGACAATGTTCTACATCCTACTGTGGTGAGTAGTCATTGGGGTCTTAAAAGCTTGCAAGCAGCTATCTAAGGTGCAACTATTCGTTTCTCCCTGTTCAGAGCAAAGAAGAGTGAAGAATATCAGAGATACGTAGAAACAGTTAGTCCAAGGAATAAAGGACCATGTAAACCTCAGCCTCCATGAACCCTTGGACCAGAAGAACTAGATGGTGCCTGGCTACCTCTACCAACTTCTCTGAAAGGGATCATATTAGAAGATCCTAGATAGAGTGGGAGAAAAATAGGGAACAAAATTCAGAATTATAAAAAAAAAAAAAAAAAGACAGGCTAACTGGCTGGATAGAGACTGATGGAACCCCCAAGATTAAGGCCCTTGGTCAATTTTTGGATCTGGAACTGAACTCACTCCTGTAGCTGAAATTTCAGTCGAACAATAGAAGGTCTATAAGTTGAACAGTAACACTAGGAAGATAGACACTCTTGAGAACAATCAGCCATTTGAGATCTAAAGGACAGCATTTGCCCATGAACAAAGTTTAGACGGCAGGAAGGGTTAGGCAAGAAGGAGGAATGGAAACAAGAAACACAGGGAGGGTGTGGGAGGAGTAATGTTGCATTGAGAAGATTGCAATCAGTGACATGAGACAAAATGTGTGTGAATTGTTGAATGGAAAACTTCTTTGCTCTGTAAACTTTCCCCCAAATCACAATTAAAAAAAAAAAAAAAAAAAAAATCACAGGGCTAAAGGTAGGAGCTGGAATTTGAACCCAGGCAATCTGACTCTTGGTTAGTGCTATTTATTAACTATGACACTATTGTGAATGGTTGACAGAAGTGCCTCAACAAAGCTGAAAGCTCTTATTTGAAAAGAATCTTACATTACTATTGTTGATTAATCCATCACCTGCCTGCAATTTGTCATATTGCTTGCACATTGCTGTGATGCTGGAAGCTATGCCTACAGTATTTCAAATACCAGCAGTGTCACCCGTAGTAGACAGGTTTCAGCAGAGCTCCCAGACTAAGACAGACCAGGAAGAAAAGCCTGCAATCTACTTTGAAAAGTTACCAGTGAAAACCATACATATCTCAGTAGGTACAGTGCTTGAAGATGAGCCTCCAGGTTGAAAGGCACTCAAAATCCACAGTGGTGGCAACAGTGGACTTGAGCATACCAATGACCGTGATGATGGCAGAGGAAGAAGCAACACGTTGATCTGATGTGCATGGGGTCCCCGTGAGTCAGAACCAATTCAATGACAACTAACAACGACAACTATTGAATACTGACAGCTGCTAAAGGTCAAACTTTACTCAGCTGTGAGTTTTAATGCATTTGCCATGAAGGATATGTGTGTACAGTATTAATGTATTTTTCAACTTCTGTAATCCTGAGCTGATCTGTTGCCTTAAGTGGTAGATTGTTTCAAAGCTGGTTACCACATCTTCTATCCAGCATGTTCTTTGTCTCTTCTCCTTCAAGAAAACCAAAGCAAATCCATTGCCATTGAGTTGGTTCCAACTCATAGTGACCCCCACAGAGTTTCCAAGGCTGTAAATCTTTCTGGAAGCAGATTGCCTCATCTTTCTCCCACAGAGCAGCTTGTGGTTTCAAATCACTGACCTTTTGATTAGCAGCCCAATGCCTTAACTACAACACCTCAAGGGGTGGAGTTTATTTCCATCTCCTTGAGTCTGGGCTGGTCATGTGACTTATGGAGGAAATGACTCTCTGGGATTTCCAAGGCCTGGCTTTAGAAAGCCTTTAGCTTTTGCTTTCACTTCAAGGAAAGCAGCCACCATGTAAAGAAGTAGCAGTGTTCCTACTGGAGAGAGAGAGAGGGTTCCTAGAGAGAGAGGCTCTGAAGAATAATATACCATTAGTTGAAGAGCTCTGGTGGTGTAGTGCCTAAGGCATATGACTGTTAACCAGAAGGTTGGCAGTTCAAACCCAACAGTCAGTCCACCAAAGGAAGACTGGACAATCTAGCTCTGCAAAGATTATTGCCTCAGAAACCCAAAGAGGGTCTCACTGAGTCAGAATCGACCTGATGTCAGTGAGTGTTCTGGTTTGGTTAATTGAGGAAAACCTAATTGGGGTGGGTCACTGTGAGTCGGGATCAACTCGATGGCAGTGAGTTGGTTTTTTTTGGGGGGGGCGGTTAGTTGAGGAAATGTTCTTTAGAAGTGAGAATGGCCAGATTTCTCATATTTTGGTCATGTTGTCATAAAGGACTGGTCCCTGGAGAAAGATAACATGCTCGGTAAAGTAGAGGGTCAGTGATAAAGGGGAAGATGTTCAATGAGATGGCTTGATAAATGTATGCAAGGATGGGCTCAAGCATAGCAACAACTGTCAGAATGGTGAGGGCCGGGTGGGGTTTCATTCTGTTGTACATAAGGTCGCTGAGTCTGAAACAAATCAACAAGACCTAATAGCAAGAAGTTGAGAAAGATAAGGAGGCTTGGTGGCACAGTGGTTAAAGTGCTTGGCTGCTAACGGAAAGGTCAGTGGTTTGAACCCAGCCACTTCACAGGAGAAAGATGTGATAGTCTGCTTTTGTAAAGATTACATACAGCCTTGGAAACCCTCTGGGGCAGTTGTACTGTCTCCTATAGTGTCACTGTGAGTCAGAATCAACTTGACAGCAACAGGTTTGATTTCAGTCGAGAGAGGGAATCCCTGTTTAGTACAAACAATTAACACACTTGGCTGGTAAACCAAAAAGTTGGTGGTTTGAATCCACCCAGAGGTGATTTGGAAGAAAGGCCTGGCAATTTCCTCTGAAATTGTTCTAAAACTATGGAGCACAGTTCTAATCTGACACACATGGGGTCACCATGAGCTGGACTCCACTTGACAGTAATTAGTTTAGTTGCTTTAGAGAGGTGAAAGGGAGAAACCAGGCATCCCAGTGGCCAGCCAGTACTGAAATCCCAGAAAACCAAATGAAGCCATCTTAGAGCTTTTGGCCCAGAGAAACTGTCAGCTGAATGCCACTGCATAAGGGAACCAGGTACACGAGAGAACCAGTTGACACCATCTGAAGCAGGGTCTAGCTGTCCCTACTGAGCCCTGCTGAAATACCTGACCCCCAGAATTGTGAACAATAATAAATGATTATTGTTTTAAGTCAATAACTTTTTTTGTAGTTAGTTAAGGAGCAACACATAACTGGTCAACCCAGTCCAAATCTTCCGCTCTGTTCCTGGGGAATAGAGAAAGTCAAAGTCAGTTGTTGTCCAGTTTGATTCTGACTCTTGGCAATTCCATGTGAGTAAGAGTAGAACTGCACTTTATAGAGTTGCAATGGCTGACTTTTTGGAAGCAGATCACATATCGTCTGAGGTGCCTCTGGATATATTTTAACTGCCAATATTTTGGTTAGTAGCTGAGGGCTTAAACATTTGTATTACCTAGGGATTCTTGTAGAAAGTCAAGGTAAAGACTTTTATTTTGACTCACAAACCTACAAAAGACCTGGAAGTCTTGCGTTATACCCTCTCCCTGACACTACTTGGCTTCCTGCACCCAGTTAAGAAGATCCATCTCCATTTAAAGCCCTGACACCATTTAAAGCCCTGAATGTTATCAGTTGATCTCTTTGTATGATGTACTCTATTCAAGTCACTGCCCTTGAGTCAATTCAACTCATGGCGACCCCTCCTTGAGTTTCCGAGGTGGTATCTCTATAGAAGTAGATTGCCAAACCTTCCTTCTGAGTTAGAGGTAATTTCCTACATTTCCCAGGTTTTCTAGAATTAGTAAAAATTATTTCAAAATGAAGAATGATACTCTATAGCTCTCTTCCATAACTACAGCAGCCACTGTTGGTGGCACAGCAGCCATTCTCAACGTTCTTCCTGTTTCTCGAAGGGCCTGAAAAAACCAGATACTCATATTCCAATCTCCCTTTCAGCTAGAGCTAGCCATGTGATCAAATACCAGCCAATAAGACATTAGGGCAAGTCTGTTGAGGGGCTTCTGGGAAAAGTTTTCCTTTCTGGGGGGAAAAAAGGAGGTAAACATGTAGTCCTGTCTCTTGCTCTCCTCCCTCTGTTTCCTGCTTTTGTACATGGCAACATATGACAGTGATGTCTGGAGCTCCTGCAGCCATCTTGCAACTGTGAGGCAATAAGTCTCACAAAGAAATTTGCTTAAGAGAAAGGAAGAGAAGAATAGAAAGAGTTTGACTTTGATGACAATGATATCATCGATTGCTGAACAACTCTGATCCCGCCTACCTGTTGACTACTTGTTAACTAATGTGCTATGGCTCAAGTCATTGTTCATGTGTTCAAAATTGCTTTTGGTTTGAAAGTATTTCTAAAAGATACAACAACCCTATGGGTATGTAACATTCCCTTACTGATGTTGTGTTATTATGTGCCATCGAGTCAGTCCCGACTCATAGCAACCCCTCCTCGGGTTTCTGAGGTGGTATCACTACGGAAGTAGATTGCCTAAACTTCCTTCTGAGGAGTGGCTGATGGGTTTGAACCACCAGCCTTCTGGTTAGCAATCAAGTGCCTTAGGTACTATGCTACCAGAGTTCCTATTCCCTTACTAGTACTCAGTTTTTCCATGTGGTTAAATTCAATTCTCCCTCTTTTGTTATAGGAGAGATGAACTGGTTACTTATCTTCACATCATTAAAACTGAATCTTATTTGATGGCTCCTGTTAGGGGTTAAACTTTAGTTATTCACAATTTAGCTTAAGGGACAAACCAGCTGTGTTATTTATATTATCTGGATACTTAAATCCTTATCAGATACACAACTGGCAAATATTTTCTTCCATTCTGTAAGTTATTTTTTCACTTTCTGGATAATGTCCTTTGGTGCACAAAAGTTTTAAATTGTGATGAAGTCCAATTGATCTATTTTTTTGTTTTTGGCTCTTGGTGTCAAATCTAAAAATTCACTGTCAAATGTGAGTCCAAGGTCATGAAGATTTACCCCTATATATATTTTTTTTTAATGTATAATTTATTTAATTTTTGTTATTGTTGAGAATACACACAGAACATATACCAATTCAGTGATTTCTACATGTACAATTAAATAACATCAATTACTTTTTACATTGTGCAACCATTCCTCTATGTTTTCTTTAAATAGTTTATTGTTTTAGTTTTCAGATCATTGATCCATTTTGAGTTAACTTTTGTATATAGAGTGATACATGAGTCCAACTTCATTTTTCTTTTTTTCTCTGTATGCGTTTATCTAGTTGTCCCAACACCATTTGTTATAGAGACTGTTCTTTCCCCCATTGAATGGTCTTGGTATTGGGTTTATTTCTGGACTCTCAATTTTATTCTATTAGTCTTTATGCCTATTCTTATGTCACTACCACACTGTTTGATTACTCTAGCTTTGCAGTAAGTTTAAAAACTAGGAGTGTGAGTACTCCAAATTTGTTTTTCTTTTTCATTAGTGCTTTAGCTATTAGGGACCCCATCAAAATTTTGTAAGAATTTAAGCATCAGTTTTTCCATTTCTGCAAAAAAGGGCAAATTTTGATTGAGGCTGCATTGATTCTGTAGATAGCTCTGGGCAGTATTGCTTGTTATATTATTTTGAAGTGAACCCAAAACCTTATTTCATTTTTCTCTGCACATGTATTTCAACATTCATCTCTAAGATTGAATTACTCTTTGAAAAATAAAACCATAATGCCATCATCATTCTTAAAAATGGAAAGAATTACTTCATTCCATCATGCATTTCATGTGCAGCCACCCCCTGTCTATCAGCAGAGACTAGTGTTTTGCTATGATGCTGAACAGATTTTATGGGGCTTCCAGACTGAGACAGACAAGAAAGAAAGTCTCAGTGATTTACTTCTGAAAAGCAGCCAATGAAAACCTTATGGATCATAATGGTCTGAACCCCAACCAATCATGTGGCTGGAACAGGACAGGGCAATATTTTATTCCATTGTGCATGGGGTCACCTCTGACTCAAAGCCAGCTAACAACAACAACAAGATCAAGTATTCAGTTAGTGTTCTATTTTCCACCTATGCTCTTTAAAAAATTGTTTATATTACATATAACTTTTTTTTTAGCTGATACAAAAGTGCTGTTGTTAGGTGCCGTCAAATAGGCTCTGACTCATAACGACCCTATGTGCAACAGAATGAAACACTGACAGGTCCAAACGTAGTGCATACTAATGGAAGAAATTTTGGAAAACATGAAAAAGCACAGAGGAGAAAAATTAGAAGCACCCACAATTCCCAGGCTGATGCCAGCCTATGTGGTTCCATTGAATGATTAGAACAAAATGACCCTTCCCAGCAGGCACAGCCCTGTGCTAGAGTTTCAGCCACTGCTTATTATCTCAAGCAGATGCCCTTGTGCCATGCAGAAACTGGGCCATTGTATAGCCATGGCCCTGAGTATTCTACCAGTGTTTACATTTTAGAGTATAGCTTTCCAGATTTTCTATGGAAATATACATGAAATTTGCATAATTGTTTTCATACTGTACATTCTGTTTTGCAAGCAGCATTTTTCATTCAATAGCACATCATAAACATTTCCCTATGTCATTTAATTTGCTTCCAAAGCATGGCTTTCTGTGGCTGCTTAAAGGCGCATTGTATAGCTGTACCATAATCGATTTAAGTAGTGGCCAATTGTTTAGACCTATTGCTCTTGGAGTGCAGTGCCTATCTTTGGTGGATAAAACACAGACAAGAACACTGTGTCTTTCTTGGTAGAAACATTAAGACACGCAGGGGAGTTTCTGCACACACATTGCATGATCATGAGGTTTTAAATTAGTTCAACCCGTTGGTTTGGGAAGAAAGCAAAGGTATGGTTCCACTTAGCTCAACTCAAGCCTTGGGGGGCAGAGAGTACTATCCCTTGACGTGTTTAGATTCTTAGTTCTTCCATTGTAAACAAGATATTTCAGAGAAGAGCAGTGAGGCAAGGAAACAAAATATGTTTATTAGACCGGTTTCTCCCAAAGTTATGCAACTAGGAGATTTGGGATTTGGGCAACTAACCTCAGTCAACATATGAGGCTAACAGAAGGCGGCAGCCTTAACGTTTCTCTTGGACCAGAGTCCCTGGGTGTTAGGGCATGCACACAGCCATTCCTGAGTACAAACCACCAACTGATTACCTTGTAAGAGCTATCATCACAGATTCAGAAGTTGGCCAATGGATTTCTGGAAAATTGCCAGTTTGTAATTGCTGTCTCTTGAGAATTAGGATAAACATTAAGGTCATGTGCAAAATATTCATTTGCCCAAATTCACCATTGGTCTAAAGCTTGAACAATAACATTTATGCACCAGCTCTTATATTCTTTATTGAATCCACTAAATGACTCAATTCAAAGGAGTCAGAGCTTCTGGGTGGTGCAAATGATTAATGCACTCAGCTGCTACCAAAACGTTGGTGGTTCAAATCCACCCAGAGGTGACATGGAAGAAAGACCTGGTGATCTATTCCTGAAAAATCAGCCACTGAAAACCCTACAGAGCACAGTTCTACTCTGACAAATATGGAGTCACCATGGGTTGGAGTCAACTCCACAGCAACTGGTTTTTTAACGGCGTCATGGGTACCTGGTGAGGGTGGTGTCACAGGGCAGATATAAACCAAGAATTCCTAATCCCAAAGGCTATTCTCTGGATCACAGAACTGATAAGTGCCTCAAAATCTCTCAGATGGAAAGAACACTTAAATATAAATGAACAAAATTAGGTTGGGTAACCTAAAGAAGGATTAAGAAAAGAAAATTGCTCTGATTTTGAATCTCTCTGTGAATAAAAATGTAAAAATTGATAAGCAAATCATTGGGTTTTGCTTGAGGACATTTCTCAGGATAATAGAAGGACAACATGTCTCTGGAATTCCAAGCCCCTAACAATCCATTTTTCATCACTTCTCAGGAGCTGCATTTTCATCCAGAATTTCACTGGGTTCTTGCATCAGGAATGCTATTGGATAGGAAGTCAAAGGTCTAGAATTATAACTCCAACTCCATCACTAACCTCTGTGTGATCCTGAGATAGTCACCCATCATCCCTGTACCCCAGATTTCCCCATCTGTTCCCACTGGCACCCTTGTGGTCTAGAGACTTAACACTGTTTGGACAAGAGTCTAATTTATTTCAGATTTTTCAAAGATAATTGACACACAGTGGAAAGAGTCTGCCAGGGGGTGAGCACCACCACAGCTCTGAGTGGCATCACCAAGGCCTGTGTGAAGGGGCTGAATACATGAGCCTCCTCCTTGGCAAACCCAGGGACGTGGACTAGGGAGTGAGGGACATCAGGATCCTTCCAGAAGTCCCTGGCAAGGCCTTTCATGGTGCCATTAGCCAGACCATGATGTAAAGAGAAAGCAGCCAAATCACTGTGCTCCTGCTGCCAGGTTCCATAGGCTGCCAACCTCTTGGCCAAAGGAGCACAGTCAACATACCCTTGGCTTCCAAATCTCATCATGAAACTAGCACTAACAGGTGAGACCCAGTTGGCTCAGGCAATGCAACGTAATCAGTTCAGACCAAATATGCCTCCCCTTGGCCCCACTTAAATATTTATACAGTCACAATGCACGTGCACTCTAAGTGCAAAGGCAGTAAGTGGGTGAGAGGGTTTTAGCTCTGGGTGAGACTGAAGGGACTTGACATGTTATTGAATTGAGGGCCACAGAAGGTGAAGCCTGGGCCGTTACATATTCCAGGAATGCGGATGTAGCGCTCTCAGTGTGGATCTGAGGCTGACAGGGTTTGACAGTCCCCATCTGGGAACAATAACCCAAGAGCAGCAGCCCAGGCTATGCAGAGGGCCATCTCTGCCTCTCTGGCTTGGCCCCTCCTTCCCCTCTCTGCACTTTGCAGCTGAAAATGGAAGGTGATGGGAAGGGGAATGTTCCTTGTTTTTCTGTAGTATCTAGCTGCACACACAGTCCTGGAGGAGAAGGCAGAGCTAGGGGGCCAGGTTCCCCGAATGCTTGCAATTCCAGGAGCAGCGGGCTGAGGACGGAATCCATTTTCCCCCCTCTGGGAGACCTGAGTGGAATGCCACGGTGGAAGGCAATTTGGGATGCCAACTGATCACCCAGCCGGCTGCCGGGTCTCCCAGCATCAGCGGCAATGAGGTCAGGGGATGGCAATGTGTTTATGTCACCTTTAATACAGCGGCCTTCCTTTGTACGAATGGGGGAGGGGCGCTTTCATCTGCGAAGTTCAAAGCACTCTTCTTCCAAACTACCTCTGCTAATCCTCACTCAGATCTGAATTTTGTTGTGTAACTAAACTGATTACAAGAATTTGGTGACTCAGGCTGGGCTGGGCCCTTCTGGACAGACTTCCTCTTGCTTTGCTTTCACATGCAGCACTAGCTCCAGGCAGGGTTGTGAGGTGTGGGAAGCTAGTTTATGGTGCAGAGAATGTTGGAGCTTGAAGGGAACTTAACCACATCACACAACCTGACATGTTGTTAGTTGTCATGGAGTCAGCTCCGACTCATAGTCACCCCATGTATAATGCAATGAAACATTGCTGGTCTTGTGCCATCTTCATGATTGTTGTTCAAACCAAACCAAACTCACTGCCGTCGAGTTGATTCGACTAATAGCGTCCCCTCCTTGGGTTTCCGAAGCAGTATCACTAGGGAAGTAGGTTGCCTGATCTTCCTTCGGAGTGGCTGGTGGATTTGAACCACCAGACTTCTGGTTAGCAGTCAAATGCCTTAGGCACTATGCCATCAGAGACATCAAGTCAGCTCTGACCTTATGTGTAACAGAATAAAACATTGCCTGATTCTCTTCCATCTTCATGATTGTTATGTCTGAGTTCGTTGTTGTTGCTTTTGGCCAGGAGCATCCATCTCATGAGGACTCTCCCTTGTTTTCATTGACCCTCTGCTTTACCAACCATGAGGTTCTTTTCTAGCAATTGGTCTTTCCTAATGACATGTTCTAAGTAAGCAAAAGGGAAATCTAAGGAGAATTCTAGCCATACTTCCTCCAAGATTCCTTCTTCTGGCAGTCCATGGTATATTCATTATCTCACCAACACCCCTTCATACAGCCTGACATAGTCCTGTTTCATACATGTGACCCTGAGGGTACTGAAGGTGAAAAGACATACTGTGTCTCCAACATCTCTTTTCTGACCACCAGAACAAAAGCTCTGCTACCTACTGCTACCTACTGCTCTGGTACCACCTGCTACCACAGGCCCTTTAAATGCAACCTGTCCAGAACTAAACTTGATATTTTCCCACAATTCACTCTTTTGCCTGTAGTTCTTCCCTTAGACCTGGGCTGTTGGGACCCCTGCTGTGGGCCCTGTACTCTGAGGGCCCCACTCTGGTTTTCTTCTGGCCAAACCCCTTCCCACAGGGATATGCCCACCCAGAGCCTGTGCCCCCCACCTTGCTTATATTCCAAAACTCCAGAATTCCCTGTCCAAATAGCTTGAGCTTCTTCCAAGACTGGTGCAGGCCTTTTCCCTGTTCAGTCCTCCAGAGAACACAATCTGGAGATGCTGTTGTGAGTATGACTAGGCCTACGGGATACACCAAGAGCAGCTGTTAGTGTGGGTGGGGATAGAAGGAGGAGCTTGGCTGTGCAGAGTGGAGTGTCTACATGCAAGGCTCCTCAAAGTGTGGGTGAAGGGAGAGGAGTGGCAGGCTTTGAGCTACAGGCCTCCATTGGTTCCAAGGTCTCAGATCCTTCAATGTCAGAGGCAGGTCTTCCAGCTCCATGACACTTCACCATCCAGAGTTTGTGACACCTACCATCATATTTGAATTCCCCCTCCCATCCCAAATAGATCCTTCCCCATCCACCAGTCCCCAAATTCTCTTGATGCCACCTCTAGTATGTAACTTTGTATGTATCCTCCTCTCTTCACATAAACTGCCTCTGCCTCCTTTTTGCTCTCTGACATGAAGCAACAGCCTCCTTCCTAGTCCCCAGTCTTCACTCTTTCCCCTCTCCAATTCATTCTCTGCATTGTGGCCAGAATGACCCTTCACTCTCAGATCTTGGGACTTCTTTTTTCAAATCATTTCACAACACAAATAATATCTTCTTGTCTTCTTCACCTCTCAACTTGAAGATCATCCTGTGGAAGTCTTCCATAACTCCTAGATAGTGAAGGACTCTACCAATGAATTTCCAGGGAATCTCACACTTGGCTCATTAGCATTCTTGCCACTATAAGTGCCTATGAATTTTCTTTAATGCCCCATGATCACCATGAAGGCAGTGACATTGCATTTGTTGATTGTTGGATTCACAATGCCTAGCATAATGCCTTGGACATAGTACTCATACTTAAAAAAAAAAAAAAAAAAAAAACACCTCACTGCTGTCAAGTCAATTCGACTCATAGTGACCCCTCCTTGGGTTTCTGAGGTGGTATATCTATGGAAGTAGATTGCTCAGTCTTCCTTCTGAGGAGTGGCTGGTGGGTTTGAACAGCTAGCCTTCTGGTTGGCAGTCAGATGCCTTAGGCACTAAGCCACCAGCTGTTTAAAAAATATTTGTTGAATGAATGAAAGATCCAGACAAACAGTGTCATTACTAAGACTAGAATTAGGTCTTCTGGTCAGGGCCAGACTTATGAGTGGGCTTGCTAGGTAACTTCTTAGGCCACCAATCTTTTAAGAGAGTTTAAGCAATGCTGTTATGCTGTTGAGCTGAAACATCCCTGGAAATGTATGAAGATGGAGGGAACTATTTACCATGAGCATATAACATGGTTGGGAGAAAACATCTCACATTCACTGGGGGAATATTTGAATAACAAGAGATAATAAGTACAGTCTTCAAAGTGCTTTATGAAGTATTTTTGTTTGTTTGCTTTGCTAAGTTATTGTGACAGTTAAGTTGTGGTTGAGCTCAACTTGGCTGGATTATGATTCTCAGTGGTTTATCAGTTATGAATGATGTAGTTATTCCCCATGATGAAATCTGATATACTGTAATCATCTCCATAAAGAGATATGCTATAAGTAGTCAATCAGTTAAAAGGGAGTTTCCTCAGGGATGTGACCTGCTTCACATACATATGGATGTCCTGAGAAAACTCTCTGGTTTTCTGCTGGATCTTAATGTTGCCTTTAGCTCATCAGTTCCTAGACTTGAACCAGTGGCCTGCTATATTGCCTGCTGATCTTGGGTTCATCAACCCCTGCAGCTGTATGAGTCTGGAAAAGCCTTCAGTTTGGTAATTGGAGGAATTCAAGATTGGAGAAAAACTCTTTAAGAACCTGCAATATTCAGAGGACACAACCTTGCTTGCTGAAAGTGAAGATGATTTGAAGCCCTTATTGAAGAAAATTAAAGACTACAGTCTGCAGTATGGATTACACCTCAGCATAAAGAAAACAAAAATCCTCACAACTGGACCAATAAACAGCATCATGATAAATGGAGAAAAGATTGAAGTTGTCAAAGATTTCATATTATTTGGATCCACAATCCATACCAATGGAAGCAGCAGTCAAGAATTCAGATGTTGTATTACACTGGGCAAATCTGTTACAAAAGACCTCTTTAAAGTGCTGAAGAGCAAAGATGGCTCTTTGAAGATTAAGGTGTGCCTAACCCAAACCATGGTATTTTCAATAACATCATATGTATGTGAAAGCTGGACAATGAATAAGGAAGACTGAAGAGGAGTTGATGATTTTGACTTGTGGTATTGGTGAAGAATATTGAAAGTACCATGCACTGCCAGAAGAATGAACAAATCTTTCCTGAAAGAAGTACAGCCAGAATGCTCCCTGGAAGTGAGAATGGCCAGGCTTCATCTCACCTACTTTGGTCATGTTGTCAGAAGGGAACCATTCCCTGGAAAAAGATATCATGCTTGGTAAAGTGGAGGGTCAGTGAAAAAGAGGAATACCCTCAGTGAGATGGCTTGGCACAGTGGCTGCAGCAATGGGCTCAGGTATAGCAAAGATTGTGGGGCTAGTGCAGGACAGGGCAGTATTTTGTTCTGCTGTACATAGGATGGCTATGGGTTGGAGCAATTTAGTGGCCCCTAGCAGCAACAATTGCATGAGTTTTTCCTTGAGATAAATGCCCTCTTTCTCCTCTCTCTCTCTCTGTGAGCTTTACTGGTTTCTTTTCTTTAGAGAACCCAGCCTAAGACAGTGGGTGTACAAGTTTGGTACCAGAGCAGAATTACTCAGAGCAGTACAATGGAGGGAGGCTATGCTGCTACCAACAGTTCTCATTCTCCCCTTCCAATCACTCTCAGTGTATCCATACACACCACAGCCTTTCTTGCAGGTAAGTGTGGCTATGTGCCTGAGCTCTGGCCATTGACAGGAAAGCAGAATTGTCATGTGGAACTTCTGGGAAAGCTCCTTAAAATGTAGAGGGTGTGCATGTTCTTTTGCCGTTCCTTGATTCTGTCTTCCTGTTGCCTGGAATGTGAAGGTAATGGCTGGAGCTCCCAGCAACCATGTTGGATAATAAGTTGACCTGGAATGGTGAATAAGAAAGCTAAAAGGAGCTGGGACTCCTAAAGAATTTGTGTAGAATTTCCTAAATGAATTTGCTAGAAGTCCTCTAGACATTTGTGTGTGTGTGTGTGTGTGTGTGTCTGAGAGAGAGAGAGAGAGAGAGAGAGAGAGAGAGAGAAGAGTAAATCACTTAAGTTTTCACTGTCATATCTCTGATATCAACCACTAAATATAACTCCAACAATGTATTAGCTGGATTGGGGTATGGTATGCCTTGGTTGGATCTGCTCTTGGTCCTTGGCCCAAGACTTTCCTAACTTCCTCCTTCCTCTGCTTCTTCATCCTCATGTTGACACACCCCTAGGCACCTAATGTCTCCTGTGGGCACCCATAAGCAATTCCCTCCCAGCTTGGCAATATGCATTCAGACTCAGGTAATATATTTGCATGCAACAGGAAACGTAGTACCAAAATAGTTATCAGTAGGGAGAATTTAAACTTAAGTAAGACCTTAAAAATGATGTAAATAGAGAAATTCTTTCTTAGAAATTTGGGCCTTTTTGTTTATGAACCTGTTTCCTGGAATAAGTTGATGAAATGTGATTATTTTCTTGAAATTATAGGCACTAACAACAGCAGAATATGTTGTCCGGAGCACTTTGTACAGGTCTTCCAGTGATCCAGATGCAGTAGAGAAGTGGAGGAAGTAGAGCAAACTAGCTCTTCCAATGGGGAAAGGAAGATGAAGAGCAGGAGGTGCAATGGAAGATTTGCTGGCTTCCAGATCACTCGTTTTTCCTGTTCCCATAATCTTCCTTCTGAGTAACCATCATATTTCCCACAAGCACCAGCCCATCAGTAGCTGTGGGCTTCTGTATGTGTGGTTGTGGAGTTGTGCTCAGTCATGGAACTTGGAGTCCCATGGTGTTAAGTGATGTCTTTAACTGACAACTCCCACATTTATATCCAACTGCCTACTTGGTATCTCCACTGGGATGTTCAATAGAGATCTGTGTCAGGGGTCCCCAAGACCACCTCAGGTTCAGTGACTCATTAGGAGGACTCAGAAAAGCTGTTATAATCACATATATGGCTTATTTTAATGAAAAAAATACAGATTCAAACCAGCAAAGGGAAAAGGCACATAGGTTAGAGTCCAGGAGAAACCAGGCACAAGCTTTCAGTTGTCTGTTTCCAGTGGAGTTTCAGGACTAGCACTTCATTATCCTAGCAACAATGTGTGACAACACATGTGAGGTGTTGCCAACCAGGGAAGCTCATCCAAGCCTTAGTGTCCAGGGTTTTTATTAGAGATCAATCACATAGGCAAGCAGTGTCCATGTGACTGACCTCAGCTACTCAGACCCTAGTTCCCCAGAGGTCAAACTGATACAGTGTGGCCTGAAACATCAGGCATACAAAGACACTCTTATCAGGCTGAATACGCCAAGGATTCAGAGGTCATTCCCAGAAACTGGGCCAACAGCCAATACGGAATATCTTATAAATGTGCAAGATTGAATAGCCAAGGCCTACTGGGTTAATCTTTTACTGCACAACATCTCAAACTCAGTATGTACAAAACTGACTGATTATCCCTTCAAAAATGCCTCACCCACAGCTTCCCCATCTCAGTTAATGGAAACCATCTTTCTAAATCTCAGGTCAAAAATCTTGGAGTCATTCTTGACTTCTTTCTTTCTCTCATGCCTGACATTCAGTTTGCCAGCAAATCCTACTGGTTTGACTTTTCACATATTTTCAGAATTTGACCACTCCTCACCATCCTCACTTCTGCCACTTTGGTCCAAGTCATTATCTTCTCTCATTTGGATTATCACAATAACCTCCTAACTGGCCTCCCAGCTTTTAATCTTAGCCTCTTCAGTCTACTACAACATGGCAGCCAGAATAAACTGGTTAAAACAAAAGTGAGATCATGTCAGTCCTCTGCTCAGAACCTTCCAGTGGCTTCTACCTTTCTCCATAAGAAGCTGCAGTCCTTCTTATGATCTACAAGTTCTCATATGATTCTCCTGCCCTTTCTCCCCACCAGATCACAGGTGTCATCTTCTACTTCCTTTTCATTACTTTGCTCTGTTCCAGCCTCCTTGCTTTTTTTTTTTTTTTTTTGAGCTTGCCAGACCTGTCTCTACATCAAAGCTTTGCCAGTCCTTCTTCCTTCTTTCTGGAACTCTTGCTACTCCCCAGCCTTGAGCACACAAATATCTCCCTCACTTCCTTTAGGCATTTATCAAAAGCCTCCTTCATAGTCAGGCTTCCCTGACCATCTTATTTAAAACTTTACCCCCAACAAGCACTTCATATGCCCCTACTTCTAGCCGACAACTGCTATCACACCATCCAGATTTTTTACCCAACCAGAGTGCTCTCACCCTGAGCTGTTGAGAATGTGGCTGCTAATGGTTCAGACATACCCTGTTTCTGTGGAGAATTTCCCTCAGTTGACAGGTGCTGCCTTGGCTGTGAAGTTAAATTCTCCTCCCTCACCTGCCCCAGATAGCCCACAGCCAACGACTAAAAGATATGGTGGCATGAGAGGCTGGATTTCTGCCTACTTGGTATCTCCACTTGAGGTAAGTTGGGAATAATTCTGTAGTGTTCTATGAAAACTCCAGATTTTCCTTTGGATCAGACCAAGGCTTAAATTTGAAGGGGGAAAAAAATATATAGAGAGAGAGAGGGAGAGAGAGAGAGAGAGAGCGCGCTCTGGTGGCATAGTGCCAAAGGCACTTGACTGCTAACCAGACGGCTGGCGGTTCAAACCCATCAGCCACTCGTCAGAAGGAAGGTTGGGCAATCTACTTCCATAGTGATACCACCTCAGAAACCCAAGGAGGGGTGGCTATGAGTCGGATCCGACTCCACAGCACACAACAACAACAGCAACAATTATATATATGGTGAAATGAATTTCTTTATGTGCCCTTTGGCATTGGTTCTATGAAAAAGAGAGAAAAAGAATACATCTTGGGAGATTTTCACCCTGGGCCCTGAGGAGTTGTTACAGTTGCCCTAGTCTTTTGGAGATGGTTGTTACTTTTGCCCAGGGGAAAGCCAGTCCCTGCCAGTAGAAAATGTCATTTATTATGTAAATAGATGAACTCACTTGCAAAGGGACTGGCCAGTTTAGTCCTGAGAGAGTGATCAGTTATTATGCAAATGGTGTGCATTATGTCCACAAAATAGTTTTGAACTACTATTAGCATCCATATTATTATTATTATTTAATATTAATATTAATATTATTTTGCCTGTATTAGCATCCATTCCACAGCAGTTGGAGGGAATCTCACTACCATCAAGAAGGAGATCTTGGAGAGGAGTGCATTTTTGGGGCTCGGGGTACCTGCACTGTGAACTTCCTAGTGGGAGCAGCAGAACCAGGAGACTGGTGCGAGACAGCATGGTGGGGTTCCTGGCCCATGGAGTGAGGTGGTTACAGTGGGTTTGCTGACCAATGGAGTGAGAGAGATGGGCAGGAGTCTTGCTGGTAGAGTGGGGTGCCTCCTGGCACTTGTTGGGGAGGTATAAAGCTGTAAAACTTGCCCAAACAGGGTGGAAACCAGGCCTGAGTGGTGGCCCAGTGGAAGAAGCCGAGAAGAAGCTGTCCTGATTAAAGACCTGTATCATGGATATTCCTATTACTTCCAAATTAATCTTGATCGCATGTTACTTCTCCAATAAATCATATAATTGTAAGTATGGCCTGTGAGTTCTGTGTGGCCATTGTAACAAATTATGGAACCCAGCAAAGAAGTAGTGAATGCTGTGGGTAGGACAGCTAGGGTCAGAATTGGTAAAAAGATTGAGGATGGAAGGTATGTCTGAGCTCCACCTCACAGGAATCTGCTTTGTGTTGATGCTGCTTCTTATGCTCCAGAAATGCAAGCTGGATTCAGAAGAGGGCATGGAACAAGGGATATCATTGCCAATATCAGATGGATCTTGGCTGAAAGCAAAGAATACCAGAAAGATGTCTATTTGTGTTTTATTGACTATGCAAAAACATTCAATTGTGTGGATCATAACAAATTATGGATAACATTGAATAGAATGGGAATTCCAGAACACTTAATTACTCATGAGGAACCTGTACATAGAGGAGGCTGTCATTTGAACAGAACAAGGGGATACTGCATGGTTTAAAATCAGGAAGGGAGTGAGTCAAGGTTGTATGTTTTCACCATACTTATTCAATTTGTATGCTGAGCAAATAATCTGAGAAGCTGGACTATATGAAAAAGAATGTGGCATCAGGATTGGAGGAAGAATCATTAACAACCTGAGATACACAGATGACACAACTTTGGTTGGTTACTGAAAGTGAAGATGACTTGAAGCACTTACTGATGAAGATTGTAGACTACAGTCTGCAGTATGGATTACACCTCAATACAAAGAGAACAAAAATCCGCACAACTGGACCAATAAGCAGCATCACGGTGAAAGGAGAAAAGATTGAAGTTGTGAAGACTTCGTATTACTTGGTTCCACAATCAACACTAATGGAAGCAGCAGTCAAGACATCAGATGATGTATTGCACTAGGCAAATCTGATGCAAGAGGCCGCTTTCAAATGCTGAAGAACAAAAATGTCTCCTTGAAGACTAAGGTGCCCCTAACCCAAGCCGTGGTATTCTCAATTGCCTCATATGCATGTGAAAGCTAGACAATGAATAAGGAAGACTGAAGAAGAGTTGATGCTTTTGAATTGTGGTGTTGGCAAAGAATGCTGAAAGTACCATGGAATGCTAAAAGAACTAACAAATCTGTCCTGGAAGAAATGTAGCCGTAATGCTCCTTGGAAGCAAGAATGGCCAGACTTCATCTCACCTACTTTGGTCATGTTGTCAGAAGGGTCTATTCTCTGGAGAAGGTTGTCGTGCTTGGTAAAGTGGAGGGTCAGCGAAAAAGAGGAAGGCCCTTAATGAGATGGATTGACACGGTGGCTACAACGATGGGCTCAGGTATAGCAGGGATCGTGGGGCTGGCACAGGACTGCGCAGTGTTTCATTCTGTTGTGCACAGGGTCACTATGAGTGGACTCGACAGCACCTAACAACAACAATATATATTTAAATTTGTCCATTTCTTCTGTTAAAAGGCCAGTCCATAAAGGTAGTCACTCTGTCAGCTTTCTTCACTGCTGTGATCTCAGTGTCTGACACATAGTTGGTGCTCAATAAATATTTGTTGAAAGAATAAATGGTTAAGTAAATATTGTTGTCAGAGTCCTGTGACTTGCACAGATCCTGATCTTGTTGATTAGCTAGGGTGCTGTACACCTAACTCCGCTGCCCACAAACTCTGCTCACTTTCTGATCCATCTCCTCTAGCTTCTTCAGGTAGCTACTAATCCTAGAAGTCTATTCTTCCCTATCTTGGGTGATTGTCCAATAACCTGACCTACTTGCTTTCCCAGAGGCACTTGTCATCTCCTCTTGGGGCTATATGCCCCCCACAGTCTACTTGTTATACACAGTTTCAATAAAATAATAAGGTAATCAAGAGAAATCTATTCATCTGCATCCAAGTGTGATTTGAAAACCAGGTGAAAAGGAAAGGTAAGAGGTAGAAGGCACCCAGGTGAAGCTGTTCTTCCTTGTTTGAGTGAAAGATGAGAATGTGTGATAGAGATGGGAATGGCCGCAGGCAAGGAGGGAAAGCTATTTTCTGGATTGTAACCATGCCAGAGAAAGCTGAGAGTCATTGCTGGACCAGTTCTAAGGTTAATTTTGGCACAGTGTCAAGGGGGTGATGATGGTGTGTCTTAGGGTTGTGTTCCAATGAAGCTGAACTGCTACCACTCCTGACTGATTGAAAGGCCTGACATGTAGAAACCAGATGGGTCTCAAATCATTTCTGCACTGTTACTACTCAGAGACCTGGGTTCAGTTTCTGGTGAAAGGTTCTTTGGTTTCAATAATAAAAAAACCAAACACACTGCCATTGAGTCAGATCTGACTCATAGCGACCCCTTCTTGGGTTTTTGAGGTGGTATCACTAAGGAAGTAGATTGCCTAGTCTTCCTTCCAAGGAATGGCTGGTGGGTTTGAATCATCAGCCTTCTGGTTAGCAGTCAAATGCCTTAGGCAATAGCAAATGCTTAATACTGCTTACTCAGTGACAGATCCTGTTCTAAGAGCTAGATATATATTACTGTTGTTTTTAGGTACCATCAAGTTGTCTCCAACTCATAGTGACTGTATGTACAACAGAACAATACACTGCCTGGTCCTGTGCCACACTCACAGTCCTTGCTATGCTTGACCATCATGATAGCCACTGTGTCAATCCATCTTGTTGAGGGTATTCTGATTTTTTCCTGACCTTCTACTTTACCAAGCATGGTACTTTTCTCCAGGGAATGCTTCCTTCTGACAATATGACCAAAGTAGGTCAGAAGAAGTCTGGCCATTCTCACTTCTAAGGAGCATTCTGGCTGTACTTCTTCCAGGAAAGATTTCTTTGTTCTACTGGAAGTCCATGGTATTTTCAGTATTATGTGCCTACACCACAATTCAAAGGCATCAACTCTTCTGTCTTCCTTATTCGTTATCCAACTTTCACATGCATATGAGGCAATTGAGAATACCCTGGCTTCGGTTAGGCACACCTTAGCTTTCAAATTGACATCTTTGCTTCCTAACACTTCCAAGAGGTCTTTTGAAGCAGATACGCACAGTGCAATGCAACGTCTGATTTCTTGACTACTGCTTCCATGGAGTGCCTAGAGGACGGCCTTGGACCCAAGGCAGTCACCTGCTAAGTGCAAGGCTGGCTGTTCAAACCCACCAGCCGCTCCCTGCCATGGTAGTCTGGGGCCTTCTCTTTCTAGGAGCTCTGGTAGCATAGTGCCTAAGGCACTTGACTGCTAACCAGAAGGCTGGTGGTTCAAACCCACCAGTCACTCCTCGGAAGGAAGGTTGGGCAATCTACTTCTGTAGTGATACTGCCTCGGAAACCCAAGGAGGGATTGCTGTGGGTCAGGGCCTACTCGATGGCACATAACAACAACAAGCTTCCATGGATGTTGACTGTGGGTTGAAGTAAAATGAAATCCCTGACAAATTCAATCTTTTCTTCATTTATTGTGATGTTGCTTATTGGTCCAGTTATGAGGATTTTTGTTTTCTTATGTTGAGGTGTAATCCACACTGAAGATTGTAGTCTTTGGTCTTAATCTGTAAGTGCTTCAAGTCATCTTTACTTTCAGCCAGCAAGGTTGTGTCATCTGCATATTCACTCACTTACTGTTGTGGAGTCATTTCTGACTCATAATGAACTCTCCTTGAGTTCCCGAGGTGGTATCTCTATGGAAGTAGATTGCCCAATCTTCCTTCTGAGGAGTGGCTGGTGTGTTTGAACTGCCAGCCTTCTGGTTAGCAGTCAAATGCCTTAGGCACTACGCCACCAGGGCTCCCCATCTGCATGTTGCTGGTTGTTAATGAGTCTTCTTCTAATCTTGATGCTGCATTCTTCTTCATATAGTCTAACTTCTTGGATTATTTGCTCTGCATACATATTGAATAATTATAGTGAAAGGATAAATCCCTGACACACACCCTGCCTGATTTTAAACTATGCAGTATTCCCTTGTTCTGTTGAACGACAGCCTCTTGATTGATGTACAGATTCCTCATGAGCACAATTAAGTGTTCTGGAATTTCCGTTCTTCACAATGCTATCCATAATTTGTTTTGATCCACATAGTTGAATGCCTTTGCAAAGTCAATAAAACAGTTAAACATCTTTCTAATATTCTTTGCTTTCAGCCAAGATCCACCTGACATCAGCGATGATGTCCTTCATTCCATCCATGTCCTTTGAATTTCTGGAAGTTCCCTGTCAATATATTGCTGTGATCATTTTAAAATTATCTTCAGCAAAATTTTACTTGTGTGTTATATTAATGATATTGTACAATAATTTCTTCAGTCTATTGGATCACCTTTCATTGGAATGGGCATAAATATCAATCTCTTCCAGTCAGTTGGCCAGTTTGCTATCTTCCAAATTTCTTGGCATAATGAGTAAGCACCTCCAGTGTGGCTTCTGTTTGTTGAAACATCTTAATGGGTATCCTATCAATTCCTGGAGGC